>NW_020327294.1:137500-344539 GCF_001858045.2 Oreochromis niloticus | reverse complement strand
GAAAATTAAAGCTCATTATGTGTCTAAGACATCCCGACAGTTTAACCAATAAAAGTGGGTATCATATGCATAGCAGTGAAAATGTACGCTATGTCTTCTAAAGCACGTATAATGTAAACAGAACTGATCTTTGCACAGAAGCCTGTGGAGCTTCATAATTAACCTCGGTGTGTGAAGAGGCCTCTCCATTATTAATAGCTGTAATAAAATGTTATGGCCAACGGTGTTAAACGCTACACTTTGGTCTAGCAGGGAAGATTTCCAACTTTTCAATATGAATGAATGAAGGCTGAAAACTGATTAGATTAATGTCTGATGATCTTTTCTCTGATTCTTCAAGTTTGTAACACCGAACATATTAAGGGATGATAATAATAATATATGGATTGGGTTTCATATAGCGCTTTTCAAGGCCCCCAAATTGCTTTACAATGCACTATTCATTCACTCTCACATTCACACACAGGTGGCGGCAAGCTACTGTTGTAGCCACAGCTGCCCTGGGGGAGGCTGACAGAGGCTAGGCTGCCATATCGCGCCATCGGCCCCTCTGGCCATCACCGTATAGGTTCACCATATAGGTTCACAGGAAGAGTTGAATTAGACACACATTTACTATTTTTCTTTGTACTCTTTCTTTCTTGACATGATTAATATGATTACTATCAGAGGAGAAAATGAACCTTGTGTAGTTTAAAACTTTTTATTTAATCAAACTGTAATGTTGTTGAACTCTGACGGCCGTGTCTTTTAATCTTGTCAACAAATCCTTAATCACCTAAATGTGCCATTTATCATCTTGTAAATGTTCCCTCTGCTTCTGTTGCACATCTCCCCTGACACTCTCTGTTTTCACCTGCCCTGTGCAGCTGGTCCAACCCTGCCTCCTTAAACTGGTGTGTTTAAATCTCTTACCTCTGTTGTGAACTTTACACAAAGTTTGTGGTAACAAAATCAAACTGAGGAGGAGGATCTCGTTGAAAAACACACATCAGGAGACAAAATAAAAAACATTGCTCAAGCAAAGCAGAGCCCTCACAGTTGGTAGTACAATACACTGTGACGACGTACGTATTAGATACCCTCAGTCCCAAAAGCATAAATATGATAAAAATGGGATCACCGAGAATATCCTAAAAATGGCATTGAGGGGGGTGTTACAGTGAAAAAAGCAGCCAAATTTTCATCTGAAAATGTTGAATTTTAGTAAAAACAATGCTCTGTAGTTTGATACTGTCTTTACAGACAACGCGGATGTTTAAAGCCTTTGGACGCACATTTGATGAAATGCACTCATTCTCCTTATCAGCTGGAAACAATAAAGCCGTAAAATGGCTTTTTTGAACGGATAAAAACTATTGAACACATCGATGTTAGTCTGATCCAAAATTTGAATGTACGTGTGTTGAAAGTGTAGTCTTGTTGAATTATTAAACATACTTTCTTTAATTTTTCGAGCCGCAAAAACCAAAACTTTTAATTTCTTCTGCTTGAGTCTCGGCCTCGGGTAGCTCTACTCATCATTGCTGAGTCAGTTGTCTGTTTGTGCTACTTTTTTCAAGGAGCAGTGGATTATGGTAAAGGGTGACTTTATGTGTTTAGTTACTTAAGTGTAAGTACTGTGGAAAGTTTCACCTTACATACATAGGGCTGACAGTACAGGTTCTGAGGTAACTGTTTACAAAATGTTATAATCTATTCAAAGGTTCTTTGCAATTTTACATTGATAAACATTATCCTTAACATATTTGGCCCACACTAAGTACTATGGCATCACACTGTCATTTAGAATTGTTTAAATAACTCGTGTCTTAAGTCATTCCATCACACAGAAAGTAAAAAAACCCACATGGTTCACTTTTATATCACAAAATGTTAGAAATATAAGTCGTTCATAACAACCTGAAAGGTTGGGAGTTTAAAATGCAAACCAATGGAAGCAGCAGTGGAAGACTATAATGTCACAGAGCACACAGTGTCTATTATTGTGTAGACATGTATAATAAGAGCTTAATAAAGATGCTTAATTTCTTAAGAAATAAACAGGTGGAGTGATCTTTATCAAAGTAGAAGTTACATCTGTGGCTAAACCACTGTACCCAAAAACTTTAAAAATCTACTGTGTGTGAGGCTGTGTAAGTAAAGCTTGCCCTTCACCCCCGCGTGTAACAAACCATTGTTGGGGGTTGTGGATTTGACACCTCAGCATTGTGAAAGTGGGGAAACATGTTTGTGGCTGAGCACAAGATTTCTGCTTACAACTTAGAATCTCAGTTCTAAATGAAATTCAAATGTTTTTTGTTTTTTTAAGTGTGGCTAATGTATTATTGACTTCTAAGGCACACACACACACAAGAACAACAACAACAACACAGAGAAGAAGAAGAGGGGGTAGTTTTACTATGCGTCATAAAAATGCAATCATGCATCTTCCAACTGTATCTTTCTGTTCTGGCTTTAGAATCATTGGTTGTTTACTGATCCGTACTTTGGGAGTCATACTGTTGTGATACTGGGAGAAAAAGGGTAAGGTTTGATAGACTAAACCATTACACACACACACACACACACACACAAAACTTCAAAACCTAGAGAGTGAGTGAGACTGCTAGCTGTGTGGTTCAGCAATAAACTTATCTACAAATGTGTTAGTAAAGAAACCGCAAACTATAAAAGGAATCTGAATTTAAATAGAACACTAGTATAAGGTGTCTATGGAGCAAATCTCCTTCAACGTTCAAAATGACCAAAGTGAGGACTACAAGCGTTTCTCTCAGTTGGTTGTGTTTAGGGAAAAAGCAGCTAACTACACTGAGACTGCTCCACATTGTTAGCGAGTTAACTCTGGATGTCTGTAGGTTTGTCAAACTTGTAGTGAACAAAAGCAGAAAAAACAGTAAAAGATTCAGACGGTGAAAGTCTGGTTTATTTCATGAACACAATGAAACATTTTACAGTCCACAGAGCAAAGTAGCATACATGATAAATAGATACACATAACACGGACAGTGAGAAGTAAAACTCATCGTCTTACCACATGTTATATTCTGTAAGCTTAAAATAAACCACAGAAATTAGAGTTTAGTGTTTTAAAGTCATCTATTAAAACATTACTGAAGTGACACTTTAACGATGCTTCATATCACAGTGTTTATGATGATAAAACATGTTCTCTCATTAGCAGATGTCTGCGCTGTCGCTTGTCATGAAAATGTCCAGAGCCTGGGTTCAGCTTCCTCTTCAATTACCAGTGATCATTAATAGGGCCACAAAAGATTTGTTACATTATCCCCATAAACAACATGCTTTTATAGAAATCATTGTGACACAAATATTTAGATTCTTGTTTCACAATTTGCATGAACTCCAAATCTTTAGAGTTTCATATTTATAAAGTATCGCAAATAATACAATAATACCATTGTATGAGCTACACTTCTTGTAAAGATGATTGGAAACACGTTTGAAAAAGCTCCTGCTGTGACCTTCCTTCTGTGAGGGCACACACACACTCACACTCACGCACACACACACACAGAGAGAGAGAGAGAGAGAGAGGGGGAGATCATTAATACAAAGGATTGGAGTCGGTTTTGGATTTTCACTTGTTGTTGGCTTTAATATGAACAGTCACATAAAATTCATTCCAATTTTTTGCCTTTGCTTCAATTAGGATGTTTCTTTAAATCTACAACGCCTTCCTTTTCGAAAAGTTTACTGACATAGTAAAGAAGTAGCTAGGGAACTCTGTAAGTATGAGCAACAATAGCTTAAGGACATTATGTCCAATAAAGAGGAATTCATCATCTGCAGTTCGTGAAAAAGCGCAATATTAAAAACAATTCAGCAGACCCTCAGAGTGCGGATACATACTGTTTTCAGCTGTAGAGGTTAACTTCATGCACTTATCAACATGTAGTTTAGAGGCTTGCATTAGAGTGCTTTGGTGCTTGGGCATCTTTTATTTAGCATGGTTGTACCGTTGTGAATGTAGCTATATAAATAAATACGCTCAAGAGTCTATCGTGTGTTTGACATGCAACTAAAAATTCGAAAATATATTTTTAAATCAGTAACTTTGCAAATTTAGAGGATTTGTTTTCGGACAACATATGTGTCACATTTTAAACAGGGTTTGTATAATCAGCACTGACATACAGACATTTATGTGCTGGGTATAACAGACATGCTTACCGTGTGAAAGGCCCACCGATGTCTTGGAGCAGAGAAACACGCTGTATTGTTGCTTTTCTCTGTTGTATAAGCAGCGCCCGTAGGTCAGAAACGCTGTGTGCGGGTAGCACAGTCGGCTCCAACGCACATCCAGGCATCCGTCTGAAAGAAAGGTGTCGCTGCAGCTAGGCTCTCAGGATAGTCATGCTTTTATTTATATTTGCATTCTGGTGCATTAAACTAGCAGCCTCTGTGTTCCGCTTGGATCATCATTCCGAAAATTCAGATATTTAAATAAAATGGCGAATTGGCTAGTCATGAGGAAAGAATATGTGTTTGTTTGTTTTTAGAAGTATCACAGTTTATTTCTAAAGGAATACATGTTATTTGTGACACTGTTTGAAAACTAATAGCCTCTGTGTGTTTCAGAGCCCTAAAGAAAAAAGCAAAATACCCCTAAACTAGTTAAATTAAAAGTAAAATGCTCGTGCTGATGAACGAAAGTGTTATGCTCTCAAGGACCGATGTGAAGTAGTGAGGAAAATACAGGGTGTTTGATTAGGGCGTTTTTTTTATATAGGTGTGGGGCTTGGTTTCAGCTGGCCTCTGAGATGCAGAGATAAAGGTGTAAACAAAAGGTGATGCCTGTTTGGAGGATGGTCAGTACAAAGTGTAATGGCATGATAAAAGCTATAGTGGCTCCGATGGACCTAGCACAGCCGGACCTCTGCCATAAGATAAAGGAGACTGTTTGTATTGAAAACTATGGCAGTACAATTGAGATGCTCTTGATAAGGATGGCCTCTTCTGCTGACTGTAGGGGGTCTAACTGTAACCCCCCCCCCCTGTCTAAATGTTGCAGAATTAAGAATCCCTGTTTATTTCTAAAGGAATGCCTGCTGTTTGTGGTATTCTGTTTGAAACTATTAGCCTCTGTGTGTGAATATGTGTTTTTAGAAGGTGGAAAAAACTTTCTGTTTAAAAACTATTAGCCTCTGTGTGTTTCAGAGCCCTAAAGAAAAAAGCAAAATGCTCCTAAAACAGTTACATTAAATGCTGTGTGTGAATATGTGTTTTTAGAAGGTGGAAAAAACTTTCTGTTTAAAAACTATTAGCCTCTGTGTGTTTCAGAGCCCTAAAGAAAAAAGCAAAATACCCCTAAAACTAGTTAAATTAAATGCTGTGTGTGAATATGTGTTTTTAGAAGGTGGAAAAAACTTTCTGTTTAAAAACTGTTAGCCTCTGTGTGTGAATATGTGTTTTTAGAAGGTGGAAAAAACATTCTGTTTAAAAACTGTTAGCCTCTGTGTGTGTTTCAGAGCCCTAAAGAAAAATACCCCTAAACTAGTTAAATTAAATCATCTATGTCTAAATAACAGAACTCTGAGACCTATACAATCCTTTAAAAAAGAGTTTAATTAAAACACATAATGGTTTCATTAAATAAAACGCTATTAAACACATGTAAACATATGATCTCTGAACTCGCAAGTCCGTTCACGCGCACATGCACGCGCAAGGTCCGTTCGCGCGCACACATGGACGCGGAGGGGGATGCGGGTGGGGGTGTGGGGGTGAGGGGTGGGGGGGGGGGGGGGGCAAAAAAAGCTATAGGTATATTACTACTACCACAGGTTCTCAATGGGGTTCAGATCAGGTGAACAAGGAGGCCATGTCATTAGTTTTTCTTCTTTTATACCCTTTCTTGCCAGCCACGCTGTGGAGTACTTGGACGCGTGTGATGGAGCATTGTCCTGCATGAAAATCATGTTTTTCTTGAAGGATGCAGACTTCTTCCTGTACCACTGCTTGAAGAAGGTGTCTTCCAGAAACTGGCAGTAGGACTGGGAGTTGAGCTTGACTCCATCCTCAACCCGAAAAGGCCCCACAAGCTCATCTTTGATGATACCAGCCCAAACCAGTACTCCACCTCCACCTTGCTGGTGTCTGAGTCGGACTGGAGCTCTCTGCCCTTTACCAATCCAGCCACGGGCCCATCCATCTGGCCCATCAAGACTCACTCTCATTTCATCAGTCCATAAAACCTTAGAAAAATCAGTCTTGAGATATTTCTTGGCCCAGTCTTGACGTTTCAGCTTGTGTGTCTTGTTCAGTGGTGGTCGTCTTTCAGCCTTTCTTACCTTGGCCATGTCTCTGAGTATTCCACACCTTGTGCTTTTGGGCACTCCAGTGATGTTGCAGCTCTGAAATATGGCCAAACTGGTGGCAAGTGGCATCTTGGCAGCTGCACGCTTGACTTTTCTCAGTTCTTGGGCAGTTATTTTGCGCCTTTTTTTTCCCACACGCTTCTTGCGACCCTGTTGACTATTTTGATTGAAACGCTTGATTGTTCGATGATCACGCTTCAGAAGCTTTGCAATTTTAAGACTGCTGCATCCCTCTGCAAGATATCTCACTATTTTTGACTTTTCTGAGCCTGTCAAGTCCTTCTTTTGACCCATTTTGCCAAAGGAAAGGAAGTTGCCTAATAATTATGCACACCTGATATAGGGTGTTGATGTCATTAGACCACACCCCTTCTCATTACAGAGATGCACATCACCTAATATGCTTAATTGGTAGTAGGCTTTCGAGCCTATACAGCTTGGAGTAAGACAACATGCATGAAGAGGATGATGTGGACAAAATACTCATTTGCCTAATAATTCTGCACTCCCTGTATATATATATGTACACACACACACACACACACACACACACACTCACTCACTCACTAAAAAAAATACCCATCCTGCCCCTGCGGGCGGTCTATCCTTCAAGCTCGGGTCCTCTATCAGAGGCCTGGGAGCTTGAGGGTCCTGTGCAGTATCTTAGCTGCTCCTAGGACTGCGCTCTTCTCGCTCTTCTGGACAGAGATCTCCGATGTTGTACCCTGCTGTTGTGTGCTGGATTGTCTCAGGGGCATCTTTACACAGCCGGCACCTGGGGTCTTGCCTGGTGTGATAGACCCCAGCCTCTATTGATCTTGTACTTAGAGCTTGTTCCTTGTTCCACAGTGCCTCTGTGCTGTCTTTCAGTCCAGCTTTGTCCAGTCACTGGTAGGATTTCTGGATGTCAGCCACTTCCTCTATCTGCTGGTGGTGCATACCGTGCAGGGGCCTGTCCTTCCATGATGGTTCCTCGTCTTCCTCCTCGTTCTTAGGTTTCTGCCTCCTGAGCACACAGTCGGTTGGGGCCATCTTCCTGATGTATTCGTGGATGTTCGTTGTCTCATCCTAGATTGTGGTGCTGACACTCACTAGTCCCTGGCCTCCTTCCTTCCGCTTAGCGTACAGCCTCAGGGTGCTGTACTTGGGGTGCATCGTCAGGAGCTTCCTTGTCTTGATGTCAGTGGCTTCTATCTCCTCCATTTGGCCAACTTATTATTCCAGCAGGATACCTGATCACAGGCAGTGTGTAGGTGTTGATAGCCCGGATCTTGTTGTTACCGTTCAGCTGACTCAGGACTTGCCTGACCCTCTGCAGGTACACGTGGTTGCAGTTATCCTAGTTGCCTCTTCACGGTTCCCATTTGCCTGTGGGATCCCCAGCTCCTGTTAACTGTCCTCTATGTCTCCAATGGAGAAAACTTGAAAAAATTGGCTAAAATTATAGTTATTGAGAAACAAATTTAACAAATTTAACAAATTTGTTTCTCGGAAACAAAGTTGAAACAAAGTTTATGATATTCGGAAACTGTGTAAAGGAGGAAGAGATAGTATTATCTATAGGGGGAGTATTAATTGAAAGAGTGACAGAATTCCATTTTCTGGGTGTAATAGTGGATGACAAGTTAACATGGAAATCTCATATTGAACATGTTAAAAAAAAAGTTGGCAAAAAGTATTTATATCCTGGGTAATGTAAGATATATATTAGATTACAAGACAATGAGAATATTATATTTTTCATTGTTTCTACCCTATCTGAGTTATTGTGCTGAAGTATGGGGGAATACATATGTGACTAATATGAAAACATTATATTTATTACAGATGAGAGCGCTTCAAATTATGCATAATGTTAAATATAGAGAACACACTAATAGTTTGTTTATAAAATCGAAATTATTAAAACTAGAAGATATAGTGAAATTACAGACATTAATAATTATGTTTAGGGCAAAAAATAAAACAATACCTCTTAAGTTACAAAGGTTATTTTTATTGTATTCAGAAAATGGGGATGGCAAAGGAAGTTTTATTTTAAGCAAAGGCACATGTGTCCAACAGTCATAGGCATAAGAAACTGTAATTCTCTCAATGATCATCTTAAGTGTTGTACAAATGTTTCTAAATTTAAAATCTGCTATAGGAATAAAATGATAAACCTATATGAAGAAGTTGAAAATAACAGAATTTAATTGTAGAAAAAATGATCCTTTTCATTTGATATTTAGTGGTATTGCTCATTATTGAGTATATTGTTCTGTTTGGTTTGGTTTGTTTTGTTATGTGCAGAATATTGTCAGTGTAATTTTGGTTGCCTACTTCTATTATCACAGATAGGGGGCAGGTGTCAATAAGAATTTATTCTTCTTCCTGCTCCTTTTCATGCATGGAAACAGTGTTACTTTAATTGAAAGGAAGGTTGTGTATAGGAAATGGATAACTGCTGTACCATGTGTGAAACAAAAAAAAAAAATAAATAAATAAATGTTGCCTTCTGGTAGTTTGATCCCCTCAGTTCTGACTACCTTCCCTCTCTTTGTTATCATCCGAATCCTGATGTCATTGCTGTATATCCTGGTGGTGTGGATCAATGAATCGATGTCTCGTTCACTCTTGGCATACAGCTTGATGTCATCCATGTACAGGAGGTGGCTCACAACTGCTCCATTCCGTAGTCGGTATCCATAGCCAGTCTTGTTAATGATCTCACTGAGTGGGTTCAGGCCTATGCAAAACCGCAGTGGGGACAGAGCATCTCCTTGGTAGATCCCGCACTTGATGGCGACTTGTGCTATGGGCTTGAAGTTGGCCTCTAGTGTTGCTCCGGCTACAGAGGATCCAGGTTTCAAGCTTCACCATGATTCTATCTTTCAGGTCGGTTCATCTCGCACTCAACGGTCCTTCTTCTTCTTAATCTGGGGGTGGGGGTGATGATATCTCCCCCTGGCTCCCCCTTGCCGTAGCATGTGTGTTGTATCTCGTCAATCCCTAGCTGTGAGAGATTGACGAGCTCTAGCTGAGAGAGCAGTGCCTTCTTCCGAATGTTGGAACACTGATCTACTAGTTGTTTCGCCGTGAGTGTGGATGCTGGGTATCGAAGATTCCATAGGTCCCTCATCCTATTCATATAACCCCTTCGGCCAGGGTTACTTGCGTAGTAGCATTCCAACAACGCCCTGTTTTCGTCTCTTGCCCACCGACTCCTTGGGTGATGCTGTCACTTGGTGTTCGCTCTCTCTGCGGTAGAGTATCACTTCCTGTTCCTGCTCAAACACAGTGGTGTTTTTGAGTAGCTTATCTGCTTAGCAATTTAATTAAACTTTTAAATACATTCTTTTTTCATTGTATAATTTTCACGAGTTTCATCCGAAGCACACTTTCTGTGTAGTCACTACCTAATTTATAGCCAAAGGATTCACTCACTGTGTCTGTGCTGTTTCGCTAGCTTAGCTTAGCTCGTAGCCGACTCGCTAGCACCATGGCTACTTCACCTGTTCCTCCTGCACTTTCCTGCTCATTGTGTCAGATGTTTAGTTACTCCTCGGCCTCCTTTAGCAGTAATGATACTTGTAACAAATGTAGCATATTTGCAGCTTTGGAGGCCAGGATTACTGACTTGGAGACTCGGCTTCACAGCCTTCATTCACCCGTAGCTAGCCAGGCACCTGTAGCTGGTGCAGCCAAAGATAGCGTAGGCCCCGCTAGCTGTTCCCCGGCAGACCCCAAGCAGCTGGGGAAACAGGGCGGCTGGGTGACGGTGAGGAGGAAGCATAGTCCTAAACAGAAGCCCCAGGTACACCACCAACCTGTTCATGTAACCTTCACTAAAGCTGTTTCTGTGCTGTGATGAGCTCTGAAACCTGACTGAAACTCTTCAAATAAGCCATTCCTCTGCAGATGATCTGCAACTCTGCTTCCTGGTCCCAACTCTGCATATTCATATTTTGGGGGGTTTAATAAATTTGTCCATATTTCTAGAAATGAGAGCTGCTCCATCCAAAGTGGGATGGATGCCGTCTCTCCTAACAAGACCAGGTTTCCTCCAGAAGGTTTGCCAATTATCTATGAAGCCCACATTGTTTTTTGAACACCACTCAGACGGCCGGAAATTTAAGGAGAACATGCGACTAAACATGTCACTCCTGGTCTGATTGGGGAGGGGACCAGAGAAAACTACAGAGTCCGACATTGTTTTGGCAAAGTTACATACCAATTCAGTATTGATTTTAGTGACCTCCGATTGGCGTAACCGAGTGTCATTACTGCCGACGTGAATTATGATTTTACTGTATTTACGTTTACCCTTAGCCAGCAGTTTTAAATTTCCCTCAGTGTCGCGTGCTCTGGCCCCTGGAAGACAATTGACTATGGTTGCCGGTGTCTCTAGCTTCACATGTCTGAGAACAGAATCACCAATTACCAGAGTTTGACCCCCGGCGTGTGTGTCGCCGAGTGGGGAAAAACAGTTAGACACATGAACAGGTTGGTGGTGTACCTGGTGCTTCTGTTTAGGACTATGCTTCCTCCTCACCGTCACCCAGCCGCCCTCTTTCTCCAGCTGCTTGGGCTCTGCCGGGGAACAGCTAGCGGGGCCTACACTATCTTCGACTGCACCAGCTACAGGGGCCTGGCTAGCTACGGGTGAATGAAGGGTGCGAAGCCGAGTCTCCAATTCACTAATCCTGGCCTCCAGACCTGCAAATGTGCTACATTTGTTACAGGTATCATTACTGCTAAAGGAGGCCGAGGAGTAACTAAACATCTGACACAATGAGCAGGAAAGTACAGGAGGGACAGGTGAAGTAGCCATGGTGCTAGCGAGTCAGCTACGAGCTAAGCTAAGCTAGCGAAACAGTACAGAGACAGTGAGTGAATACTTTGGCTATAAATTAGGTAGTGACAACACAGAAAGTGTGCTTCAGATGAAACACGTGAAGACTATACTGTAAAAAAGGAATGTATTTAAACGTTTTTAATTAAATTGCTAAGCAGATAAGCTACTCAAAAAAACACCACTGTGTTTGAGCAGGAACAGGAAGTGATACTCTACCGCAGAGAGAGCGAACACCAAGTGACAGCCTGAAAAGCCTTCAGTTAATCCAAAATGCTGCAGCAAGAGTACTGACAGGGACTAGAAAGAGAGAACATATTTCTAATGTTTTGGCTTCCCTTCATTGGCTTCCTGTTAAATCCAGAATTGAATTCAAAATCCTGCCAAGTTTTGAACACCAACGTTGAGATGCTAAGGGAGATAGGACTTCTGCGACAGCCTGCTAGCTGGCCTAGCAACTCACCGGACTCGCCTGCTACCCCTCCCCGGGCAAGGAGGCGTCGAAGGCGGTGCGCTAGGACAAGGAAGCGGGGCAAGCGCGGAGGTGTCCGAGTCAGGCTCGAGGCTAAGCCAACTTGCCCAGCCATACCATCGATCCTCTTGGCCAACGTACGATCTCTGGACAATAAAATGGATAACATTCGACTTCTGAGATCAGCGAATCGCAGAGTAAGTGACTGTTGTGTGCTAGTTTTCACTGAGACATGGCTTAATGACAACATTCCGGACTCGGCCATACAACTGGAGCAGCTAGCATGCTACAGAGGTGACAGGGCTCTCGTAGACGGAGGCAAGACCCGAGGTGGCGGGGTCTGTGTTTACATCCGTGACGAATGGTGTCGTGATGCCACTGTAGTACGCAAACACTGCTCATCACTGGCGGAGTTCATGATCGTGAAGTGTCGCCCTTTCTACTTGCCCAGGGAGATAAGTTCGATCGTGTTGGTCGCTACTTATATACCTCCATCTAGCAACAACAGTGATAGAAATGCGGCGCTGAACGAACTGTATCAGGCCATCAGTGAGCAACAAACAGCACACCCAGACGGTTTCATCATCCTCGCAGGAGACTTTAATCATGCTGATCTTAAAACTGTTCTCCCAAAGTTTCATCAGCATGTACATTTTCCAACAAGGGGAGACAACATATTGGACATGGTCTACACACAGGAAAATGGAGCATACAAAGCCATCCCCCTCCCCCACATCGGCACCTCTGATCACCTCACTGTTATGCTAATGCCAGCATACAGACAGAGAGTGAAAGTCATCAAACCTGTGATGAAAGAGGTAAGAGTGTGGCCACAGGAGGCCACCTCTGCTCTTCAAGACTGCTTTGGGTCAACTGATTGGGACATATTCAAGGAAGCAGCCACCTACAATAACATCATAGACATTGAGGAGTACACAGACACGGTGAGCTCATACATCACCAAATGCATTGATGATGTTACACAAATGAAAAGTATCACAACTCGAGCCAACCGGAAGCCATGGCTAACAGGAGATGTCCACAGGCTGCTGAAGGCCAGAGACAAGGCCTTCAGAGCTGGGGATGAAATACAGGAGAATGCTGTTCATAGACTTCAGCTCAGCATTCAACACCATAATACCACAACAACTCATCTGTAAACTGGACAGACTAGGCCTCAGCACCTCCCTCTGCAACTGGCTGCTGGATTTCCTCAGCCAGAGACCTCAAGCGGTGCGTGTGGGCAACAAGGTCTCAAACAGCATCACCCTGAGCACGGGGGCTCCACAAGGCTGTGTGCTCAGTCCTCTGCTCTTCACCCTGCTGACACATGACTGCACACCAACCTACAGCTCCAACCACCTTGTGAAGTTTGCGGACGACACAACGCTGGTGGGGCTCATCACCAAGGGCGATGAGACCCACTACAGGAAAGATGTTGAGCTCCTGACCACGTGGTGCAGAGACAACAACCTCCTGCTAAATGTTAGCAAGACCAAGGAGGTTATTGTCAACTTCCAGAGAGGCCACACCTGTCACCCCCCATTGAACATCGACGGCGCTGCGGTGGAGAGGGTGAGCAGCACCAAGTTCCTGGGGGTGCACATCAGTGAGGACCTCTCCTGGACCACCAACACAGCATCACTGGCCAAGAAAGCACAACAGCGCCTCTACTTCCTGCGCAAACTCAAGCGGGCAAGTACTCCACCACCCATCCTGACCACATTCTACAGAGAAACTATTGAAAGCATCCTCTCCAGCTGCATCACTGTGTGGGGCGGTAGCTGCACTGACTATAACAGGAAAGCTCTACAACGCATTGTGAGAACAGCTGAGAGGATAGTTGGTGTACCACTCCCCTCCCTGCAAGACATCTACACCACCCGCCTTACCCACAAAGCCATCACAATTGTCAACGATGCAACCCACCCCGCGCACTGTCTGTTCAGCCTCCTGCCCTCCGGAAAAAGATACAGAAGTCTCCGCTCCCGCACTACCAGGCTCACCAACAGCTTCATCCACCAGGCTGTGAGACTGCTGAACTCTCTCCCCTCCCGGCTCCCAGCCAGCAGAATCACCAGATTGGCAGAACTATAGGAAGACAGACTGGACTCTACCCCCCCCCCCCCACACACACACACACACACTCCACAACAAGGAAACACTCTCTACATTCCTGACTGGAAACAACTACCTCTGCATTACAATTGCACACACCTGCTGCTATATATTTTTAGTATTTTTTTAGCACTATTTATATTATTTATATTACTATTACTGCTGCTACAGTCTTATGCTGCATTAAAACAAAAACACTTACCAACCACAACCTGGGACTACCTCAAGTAGACTAGTACACTACTTTCCAGGGCACACTGTGGAACACTTTATTATATGTTAGGTCCTGTCTTCTTATATCCTGTATGTTACCTAAATGTTGTGCATCTGCACTTTATTGTTGTCTATGTCTGTGCATGGGACAGTGTGAAACGTAATTTCAATTCCTTTGTATGGCAAGTACATCTGAAGAAATTGACAAATAAAACTGACTTTGACTTTGACTTTGACTTTGCTCCTCACATACAAGGTCTTAAATAATCAGGCCCCATCTTATCTTAATGACCTTGTAGTACCATATCACCCTATTAGAGCACTTCGCTCTCGCTCTGCAGGCTTACTTGTTGTTCCTAGAGTATTTAAAAGTAGAATGGGAGGCAGAGCCTTCAGTTTTCAGGCCCCTCTTCTGTGGAACCAGCTTACAGTTTGGATTCGGGAGACAGACACTATCTCTACTTTTAAGATTAGGCTTCAAACTTTCCTTTTTGCTAAAGCATATAGTTAGGGCTGGACCAGGTGACCCTGAATCCTCCCTTAGTTATGCTGCAATAGACGTAGGCTGCCGGGGATTCCCATGATGCATTGAATTTTTCCTTTCCAGTCACCTTTCTCACTCACTATGTGTTAATAGACCTCTCTGCATTGAATCATAGATGTTATTAATCTCTGTCTCTCTTCCACAGCATGTCTTTATCCTTTTTTCCTTCTCTCACCCCAACCGGTCGCAGCAGATGGCCGCCCCTCCCTGAGTCTGGTTCTGCCGGAGGTTTCTTCCTGTTAAAAGGGAGTTTTTCCTTCCCACTGTCTTATTAGCGGCTGCGGTCACAGAGAAACTTGCATGTGTCTGTTCGGGAATGGCATGCTGAGAGGAGGTCCAATGTTTATGTTACTGACAGTTTCAAAATGACAGCCTGAGGTGTTCTTCGGTAAACTGGACTACCGGACAGAAGGAACTGAGGTCCCGCCACAAAATCTTTGGTGAGCAAAACACTCCAAACACTCCACGACGCGACAACGAAGAGGGGCAAGCACAGGCTATGAATACAAAAGGTGAACAAGGCTAAGAGGGAACAGCTGGGAGACACAGCTGATGACAATTACACATGACGAGGCAGGGGACAGAGGACGTGGACCTTCAACGTAAAACAGGAAATGTGACATGCATGCACAATTCAATTTCAATTCAATTTAATTTTATTTATATAGCGCCAAATCACAACAAAAGTCGCCTCAAGGCGCTTCATAGGTACAGAGAAAAACCCAACAATCATATGAACCCCTATGAGCAAGCACTTTGGCGACAGTGGGAAGGAAAAACTCCCTTTTAACAGGAAGAAACCTCCAGCAGAACCAGGCTCAGGGAGGGGCGGGGCCATCTGCTGTGACCGGTTGGGGTGAGACAAACACGGGCAAAACACTATGCTATGACAAGAGAGGGAATACAGAGACGTGGGACCAGTGCAGGCACAAAGACACAGACTAGACACAGCACAGAGGGAGCTTTAACTATATACTTGAAACCAAAACCTAAGAACAAGAAAACAAGACTTAACCCGAACCCTAAGATAATAATAATCAAAACGAAACAAGTGAGTCCAAAGACTCAGGACCCTGACACCCAGAGCAAAGGCATCTCAGTTTAGATGAGTGGGGGGTTCACAAACGGAGGGTCCATGTTGCGAAACTTAAATCCGGAAATCGATAAGAAAGACCATCTCTTATGTCCATTAAATTTTGGCGAGTGTATACAAAAAGACATGACATGTTGCTAATTGAGAAACAAAAGAAAAGTAGAATTAAACACAAAAAACAACAGTTGCTTAAGGGCGCTTGCAATGAGGCTGTCATACTCTGCGTAATGTAAAAGTAATATAAATGGCCATTTTGTTTTGGATTTCAGTGTCAGACAGACTAAACCAGAGAAGAAGAAATGGCCTGCATTTGTACAGCGCTTTACTCAGTCCCTAAGGACCCCAAAGCACTTTACACTACATTCAGTCATTCACACACTGGCGATGGCAAGCTACATTGTAGCCACAGCTGCCCTGGGGTGCACTGACAGAGGCGAGGCTGCCGGACACTGGCGCCACCGGGCCCTCTGACCACTACCAGTAGGCAAACATGGGGTTAGTATCTTGCCCAAGGATATTTGGCATGCAGCCAGGAGGCAGCCTGGGATCGAACCACTGATCTTCTGATTGGTGGCGGACCTGCTCTACCTGAGCTACAGCCACCCCTACTTTACCATGAAAACAGACTTTACCATGAAGATCCTTAATGTGGATCAGTATAATATCAGCCTTATGTCTGCAGTTTAGTGTCAGCACAACTTTCACATCATATTCATCTCAGCACAACTAAAACATGGTGACTGACCCCAGAGTTTCAAGTCCACATACTGGACTATCCAGAAAACCACACAGCTGCTTCACTCCTGAATCCTGCAGCTTGTTGAAGCTCAGGTCCAGCGCTCTCAGATGGGAGGGGTTGGACTTCAGTGCTGCTGTCAGATAATCACAGCTGATCTCGGACAAACCACAGCTCCTCAATCTGTATATAGAATGAAAGATGTAAGTTTATTAGACAAAATGTGTGCTTGAAGTAGGCTCAGAATGTAGAAGTTTAGAAAATGGAAACTCCAAACAGCTGGAGCCGACACGAAGCAGCTTCAAACAAAAATAACAAGAGAAAAATTTGAATCTTTCAGTTCAAAGTCATACATTTCTAACAAGAGTATTTTAAAGACAGCATCACTGATGATAATCTTCTATTCAGTAAAAAAAAAAAGTTTTAACTCTTTATCTCTAAAAAACAAAGCTGATCATGGAGACCCAGCAGGTCAGCTGATCTTTAACTACAGCGACAGCACCAGCATCTTTAACTAAGTGTGAGAGGTGAGCAGTCTTTGGAAGCCTTTACTGTCTGATAGTGATGTTTAAACGATGGCTCACAGCAGGATTTGGATTGTTATTTTGCTTTTCTTCGATTATTATGTCTAGCTTCTTCTTCACAGATATTCTCTGAGATATTCTCTGAAATGTTTCCCACTGTTGGACAAACTTTCACAGTTTCTCCATAAAGGAGATCTCCTGTGGAGTCCATCTGTGCACACACAGTACTACCAAACTCATCTCATACTGAACACACACACTTTGTAGGAATCATCAGTACTTTGACTATTTCTCAGGTTAGGTTCAGATTAGCCATTTAGCATTTGTCCAGTTTGAGTCACAGAGCGTAACATGACGTAACAGAAGCTGATTGGTCAGCTGCAGTGATGGTGGTGGAGCAGCATTAATAATGATGCTGTTGTAACCACGGTAACTTCTGACCCCACTTCCGCCAATCCCTTTATAGTGGCGGGAATGAACTCTGTATAAGTTCCGGGTCAATCAGCTGCATGTCCCCTGCTCCTCTGGCTGTTGTTGTCCCTGTGGTCGGCATACTTGTCAGATATTGACAACTTTTACACTACTACTACTACTAGTTGACAGCGTGCAATAACCCGGCCGATTCATTCATCTTTACACCACCTCACAATCGACTCAACGGTGAGTTATTTGTTTGTTTTGTTTGGTCACAATTAATGAAAATGCGGAGCCGCGGTCGCACACTCTAAAACGCCGGTAAGCTAATGCTAGGCTAGCGACAGTAAGTGCAATTACTAGTTTTATTTATCGAATATTGTTGTTTTTGTTTATTCCACTATGGTCGAATGTTGAATTAACGTATCAAGAGTTGAACGAGTGATTTGAATTTTGTAGTTTTGTCCGTTTTGGATGTTTTTTGTTACTTTTCTGATTAAATGCCAAAACGGCCTATGAGGCTTTTGCATTGAGTTAAAATCCATTTAGATTGAATCTGTTGCGCAACACCTGTGATTAAATGAGTTTTGTAAATATATTTGATTAACTTTGGATAATGTTTATTAGCTTTATTGCTGATATACTTTGATGGGACCCATGAGAATGTTTTTTTTCTATGATAGTATTTTGAATGATATTCATTATAAGAGATGATGTTATGATTTGTTTGGTTTTTGGTTTATTGATTGTTGTATAAAATATGGCATTAATTACTTGACTTTGTTATTTATGGATTTATTTATTTGTTTTTCATAGCAGTAGAATGCTGTTTCATTTTCTTCTGTGAATGATTTATGTTTTTGACCTTGTTTAGGTCAGGTTTTTTTCCCCCCCGATCAGCCCTGATCAGCGCGGGATGGCGAGCCACCCGACCACCGCTACGTTGCGGTAGGAATCGTAAACCTATGGACTGAACTAAACTATTGACACATGACCTATCACGGGTCCATGGAACTAAACTAAATCTCATACTGGACTAAACCTCATCCCACCTCCTTTTGGAACTTAATAAGCTGTTTTGTATTGTCACCATCATTATTGTTTGTGATATATATGCATATATTTTTTTATTTTTTTGTACATCTGTCTATATATTTCTCATAACATAATATATATATTTTTGAGCTCTATTTTTGTTTCCTGTGTTTTATTCACACACTCAGGCTCTATAGTCGAAGTTACTTCTGATAGCTCATTGTCTATGAAGCTGCAGTCAGGCGCCCTGGTCCTTTAACCGCGTTACACTGTAGAACAACAGGAACACAGGGATATCAGACTGTTAGTGGGTTTAGTCATTCCTGCTGCACTGTTTGTCCTTCTTATTGAAGTGACCTGCTGAGAGCTCACACTGTTCTCTGTAGAAATTATGTCAGTCTGACTCGTCACATGTTTGGAGGCATGTTTGATGTTTGCTCTTCTGGAAACTCTCAGTATCAAATATGGAATATGTGAAGCAATCGAGACATGCTTCAGTCTGTATGGACCTGTTTCTGTAGCTGCCACCATCATTCTACATGCTTGTACATCAGCTTTTGAAATCCTGTCTGCTGTTAAAGTCTTTATTTATTACTCTTCACCTGCTTGACTGTCAGTGTGTGGGCAGAGCTGCCTGAGCCCCGCCCACACAGAGACAGCTCCTCTCTGGAGCTAAACTTCTGCTTCATCTTCACCTCTTTTCTTCATCCTACATCTCTCTTTTCTCTTCTTCACTGTTCTGCAGCCACGGAGACTCACAACTGTTAACACACCCATACCTGACCAGCTAGCATTACCCAGCATGCTGTGCAGCAGTGTCAGTAAAAAAAAAAGTGCAATAATTTCTGCTCCAAATTGTTTCTGTTTCACAGATTGCTGTGTGCTGTGACCTTTGACCTGCTAAAGAGAGTGAGCTGTGGATTAGTCATTGTTGTGCCTGTTGTGCCATATGTTCACTAACACTGTTTGAAATGTGAACATTGTTCTGCTATTGTCAATGGACTAATCCAGAGAAGAGGAAAACAGACTTTACCATGGATATCCTCAGTGTGGATAAGTATAATATCAGCCCTATATCTGCAGTTTAGTATCAGCACAACTTTCACATCATATTCATCTCAGCACAACTAAAACATGGTGACTGACCTCAGAGTTTCAAGTCCACATCCTGGACTATCCAGAAAACCACACAGCTGCTTCACACCTGAATCCTGCAGCTTGTTGTTGACACTCAGGTCCAGCTCTCTCAGATGGGAGGGGTTGGACTTCAACGCTGCTGCTGTCAGATAATCACAGCTGATCTCGGACAAACCACAGCTCCTCAATCTGTATGTAGAATGAAAGATGTAAGCTTATTACACAAAGTGTGTGCGTGAAATCAATCAGTGTTTTGTAATCTGTTCAGAGCTGAAGAAGGTTCAGAATGTATTAGTTTAGAAAATGGAAACTCCAAACAGCCGAACTCAACAGCATCAGCATCAAACACACACAACAAGAGAAAAAAAACTCTGAATGTTTCACATTAAAGTCGTACATTTATCATAAAAACATGAAAAAGTCTTGAAAAAGTTGTGTTTTTCATACAAGGAACCACACTGCTTCACTTTTAAAGGTAAAGTGTAAAAGAAATTGCCATATTTGAAGTCAAACAACACCTTTTCCCAGTCACATTATTAAAGCAGATGAACTACAAGCTCATTTTCATTCCAACAAGTCATCTTCTGACCTGGACTAACAACACTGGTCTCTATGTGCAGCTGGCTGTGAGATTAGTGCTCAAGGACCGTCTACAAATTGCAACACTGAAAGAACGTCACACACAAATTTGCTTCCAGCACTTTCAAACAAACGTCTACTGTCATTGTGTTAAAGAAGTCCAGATGCTTTTCTTTCCAAGCTCCTTAGTGTACAGTCATTATTTTCACCAAACTCTGTGAAGTATTTTTTTGGGAAATTCAAATGGGATTCAAATGATCAGACAAAAGAGGGTCATGACTAAATCTGATGAAATTGTGTATTAGCAGGAAGTTATTGAATCATTTTCCTCACCAAATCAAATAAAATGATTGACAAACATGTTTTTACAAACTCAGTGTTGGACTTTGATCAGCAGGATAACCCTGATGTTTAAAGTCAACCATATTTGGAATTTCCCACAATAATCAAACCAAGTGGTTTTGAAAAAACTCCATCATATTGTTGTTCAACATGTCGCAGGGTTCCTCTGGGATCACTTGAACTTGTAGAACTGCAGCATTTTCTAATGATTAGAGTCTGAAGTCAGAATATGATCCACTCACTTCTAAATCAACACATATTTAAACAAGGTTGTGATCAAACTGCATGAGATTATTGTTGATCATCAGAAATCCTCGGGCTCAGGCCCACAATGATTTCCAGTTTCTTTACTGTAAATGCAACATGTACAGCAGGTCCTGAGAAACATTAGCAGCATGACAGCTGAGTGTAAGCTTCTTTTTCTCACTCTTCATCATTAATCACCCTTTTTTTCATTCATGTCCTCGTCACATTCATTTTTTAACACTATTACACTTCAGTAACAGATTCACTCAAATACATGATCATGATTTATACAGATGTGAGGACAATGCATCTGTTAGCTCTTCTTTCTTTCATGCTTAAGCTTATGCACTGATCTACAGCTGACTGAAAATCTGAGTCATTTCCTCATTCATAAAGTCAAAGCTCAGAGGAGTTCATCTGCACAAGTTTACCTTGTTATGAAAGTAGAAATCCACTCCAACATTAGTTCACTAAAAATAAAGCTTTTACAACCAATTGGTCATCAATATATCAGGTTTGGGATAGCACTGACATCACAGATTTACCATCAGCTCAGAATAAAATCTATGAACTCCATCTTTGTAACTCTGAGACTCTGTGGAAATTGTTGCTGTCAGATTGAAGGTTTTCTGCACTGCAAACATTTACTGTGTTGCATACTGGTCAATGATCAATCATTGTTTGATTAGAATCAGTCGCACTGATGGAAACGTGTGTCACATGTGGATTTTGGAGATGATGTGAATATCTAAGGGAAGATGAGGCTGAAATGACTTAAAGACTATAACTGAACTTGAACATTTTAAAAGCAGATGCTCTGATTTTAATCTGATTACATATCATCATGAAATGTAATCATGTTACAGCTGAATCATTAGATTTCAAATCAAATGTAAAGTTGGGATTCATCTGATCAAAGTTGAAGCTTCAGTGCTGGAGCTGTACACTTGGTGATGGTCACAAACTGCTTTGATGGTAGGTATGCTGCTCACTGATTAGCATTGTCATTATAATAGAGGATGGATTTTGTATAAACTTTATTGAGTCTGTGATGATGACAGAGTGACCCACACTGATTCAAACTCTTCTTCCCTCCTGTTTTTCCATCACAGTCAGCAATCAGCACAATTAAAACATGGTGGCTAACCTCAGAGTTTCAAGGCCACATCCTGGACTCTCCAGAAAACCACACAGCTGCTTCACTCCTGAATCATGCAGGCTGTTGTTACTCAGGTCCAGGTCTCTCAGATGGGAGGGATTGGACTTCAGTGCTGCTGCCAGATAATTACAGCTGATTTCCGACAAACCACAGGTCCACAATCTGTATAAAGAATGAAAGATGTAAGTGTATTAGACAAAGTGTGTGCTTGAAATTATTCAGTGTTTCATAATCTGTTCAGAGCTGAAGAAGGCTCAGAATGTAGAAGTTTATAAAATGGAAATGCCAAACAGCTGGAGCCAACATGAATCAGCATCAAACAAACACAACAAAAGAGAAAAACTCTGAATTTTTCACATTAAAGTCGTACATTTATTATAAAAACATGAAAAAAAAGAAAGCGGAATCGGCTGTTCAAACCGGCACAAGGCTGCCCGCTGGGATTGAAACGATGGGACAAGGCGTGAGTTCTCAAAATGGGCTCATTGAGTGCAGCACAGATAAGATCTTGGAGAAGCTTGCGGCTGTCGTGAACACTCAGAATAAGACCTCTGAGCGCAAATTGGATTACATCTTGGAGAAGCTCACTCAGAGCTTATCAAATTGTTCTCTTGTTATCAAATTGTTCTCCCACTAGGAGCTCAGTCTGAGTGGAGTTTTTTTCTCCTCCTCTCTCCTCATGTTACATATTTTCGTTGTTTTTTTTTCCCTATCAGCCTACCTTTCTGACATGTCTCCCCAATGTGATGTTTGTGTAAAGTTGGTCAGAAGGTTCCTTTGTAAGTGCACATGCGCCATTAGCATGCTGCCTGCTGTAACCCTAATTTCCCTCGGGATTAATAAAGTATATTGATTGATTGATTGATTGATAGAATAACACTTCTGAGCGCAAATTGGATTACATCTTGGAGAAGCTCACTCAGAATAACACTTCTGAGCGCAAATTGGATTACATCTTGGAGAAGCTCACTGCGGTCCCAAGTTCTCAGAATCTGCTCTTTGAGCACAAGAATGACAACATCACGGAGTGTAAGTTTGATAACATCATGGAGAGGCTTACGGCTCTCCAACAGGAGATTGAGAGACCAGTGTCGGACTGTTAGAACAGCTTCGAAATTCATACGAGTTGTTCACACTAAGGTAAGAACCACCATCACTTCATGCAGCTACCACTTCTGCGCCAGCTGTGGTCTCAAGGCTGGAGCTGTACAAAAACACCCTGTGTTTGTGACTGTGCTTTGACTGTTCTTCCTATCCTATGCAAGGCCACCTGGGTTGGCTAAAAGACTGTTTACTTAGCCTGGTAGGGCGAAGGACACTGTCTCAGCTGAACTCTGGACACATACACACACACACAGACATATACATACACATGCAGATATACACTTATCCCCCCTCCCCCTCCAAATGCCTTCGACGCTTATTCCGTTCCGATGCAAACGGTGGATCAAGGAGACCAGCGCATATGCTGCAGGCCCGGATGCACTGTCTACACTGGCTGTCTCTCACCCTTTACCCATCCCTGTTGCTTGTCATGTGTTCTATGGTGTATTAGAGTTTTTTATGTGCTATGTGCAGAGGTGTTTTTTTTTTCTATTCTCAAAGTGATCTCCCTGTTGGAGCTCAGTCTGGGGGGGAGTTATTTTTTTCTCCTCATCTTTCCTCATGTTGTGCATTTTCCATTGTTATACCTCTCCGACTTGTCTTCCCCATGTGATGTTTTGTGTAATGTATGTATGGTCGGAAGGGTAAGATGGCGCCGCCATTGAGTGCAATTGGTCGTGAAGCGAGATCGATCAACTGGAGACCAGACAACAAACGACAGAGGCACCAGACAAATGCAATCAAACGATGAGTTTATTAACACAGGAGAGGAACCATCAGCATATGTCTTACTCTGACAAAAATACATTGAATGCTGGTTTTATAGCATAGAAAATTAATGCCCACACACACATCTTTTCTATAACACCTGCCTTTTAAGGTAATAAACTTCAAGCTTCGGGATCGTTAAGAGCTAATAATTGACCCTCGTCACCAATCACTAAGTAAACAGAATTGGCGCCGGTCTCAAAAAGAAGCAGAAGACACTTTGGCCTTCGCTCAGGCCTGCTACTAGATTAATATGTGTATTGTAAGCATGCATGCAATTAACCTGCTATGTTCTCATCTTCTCTCAACATGTATCACCTGGACACTCTCACCAGTGAAGCTTAAAACCCTCTTGGATGGAACATCAACTCTAAACAAGCACAGTTATGCAATGAACTCAACCGGTGAATAGAAAGGTCAATGTGATAACAAACATATTCAATGCAATATGAACCCTATAAGAAATATTACTGATAAAATAATACTGTAAAACATGTTATCAATGCATTTATCATAAGGCAGATTATATGGTAACAATAAAAGAATCTCTGAATCCTAACAGTCGGCAGCCTTAACATGAAATTTCCCACTTGTGGGACTAATAAAGGTATCTTATCTTATCTATCTTATCTTAAAAGACTTGAAAAAGTCATTTTTTTCATTCAAGGAACCACATGGCTTCACTTTTAAAGTTGAAGTGTGAAAGAAATGGACATATTTCAAGTCCAACCACACCTTTTTCCAGTCACATTATTAAAGCAGACAAACTACAAACTCATTTTCATTCCAACAAGTCATCTTCTGACCTGGACTAACAACACTGGTCTCTATGTGCAGCTGGCTGCGAGACCAGTGCTCAGGGACCATCTACAAAGCACTTTCACACAAACATCATCATTATTTTTTTAACCAAACTCTGTGGAGTCCATCCATCCATTCGCTTCCGCTTAACCTTTTCAGGGTCACAGGGGGCGCTGGAGCCTATCCCAGCTGTCATAGGGTACACCCTGGACAGGTGGCCAGTCTGTCGCAGGGCTAACACACAGGGGCAGACAACCATTCGCACTCACATTCACTCCCGCATTCACACCTAGTGGCAATTTCGATTATCCAATTAACCTATCCCCACAAGCTGCATGTCTTTGGACAGTGGGAGGAAGCCGGAGTACCCAGAGGTAACCCACGCAAACACGTGGAGAACATGCAAACTCCACACAGAAAGACCCCGGCCTGATGGTGGAATTGAACTCAGGACCTTCTTGCTGTGCAGCAACAGTGCTAACCACCGTGCCACCATACTGCCCACTCTGTGGAGTCCTTTATTGGAAATTCAAATGTGATTCAAATGGTAAGACAAAAGAGGGTTATGAGGAAATATGATGAAATGTTGTGTATTAGCAGGAAGTTATTGAACAAATTTCCTCATAAACCAAACAAAATGATCGACAAACATGTTTTTACAAACTCAGTGTTGGACTTTGATCAGCAGGATAACTCTGATGTTTAAAGGCATTTTAGTCTCGCTGTATGAGAGTCAAATTATTACTCAATATATATGGATGCTGTTTTTAAATCGAGCAGATATTAAACTACACTAAGCTCAAATATCTGACAGAAAGTTAATCCCTTTTGAGTTAACCCCTTTTTACAGGCCCAGGGGCCACACACAGCTGGCCTCCATCCGAGAGACAGGAAACAAAACCAACTCTCATAAAACATACATACAGTGGGATGCAAAAGTTTGGGCAACCTTGTTAATAGTCATTATTTTCCTATATAAATCCTTGGTTGTTACAATAAAAAATGTCAGTTAAATATATCATATAGGAGACACACACAGTGATATTTCACAAGTGAAATGAAGTTTATTAGATTTACGGAAAGTGTGCAATAATTGTTTAAACAAAATCAGGCAGGTGCATAAATTGGGGCACCACAAAAAAAAGAAATGAAATCAATATTTAGTAGTGGTGCAACGGATCAAAAATCTCACGGCTTGGATCGGATCACAGTTTTAAGTCATGGATCGGATCAATTTTCGGATCGGCAAAAACAGAAAAAAAGACAAAATTTTAACATTTACTTATTAACTTATTTAATTATTTTTGGCCTATTAAAAAGATTCAACTCAAGACTCATTCCACGCAATTATATAAAAACAAATTAGGGTGCAATATAGGGCAGTGCAGGGCTTTGTATCTACCACTCCGCTGTGATATAATGAGCGGTCACAGTCACGTAGCTTTCCATTGACCTGGAGGTCCACCCATTTGTAGTTGGGCAACAGAAGATGCCTGGGACAGTTCAGCCATAACTTTAAACTTTTCCTGCTTACACATGCCTGGGTACGATCTTGTCACTGAAGTGGACGCGCAACCGGATATCATAGCATGGATCAAGCATGTTCATCATAGTTTAAACCCCTTGTTTTGCACAAGGGAATACGGCCTCCCGTCTGCAGCTAAACACCCCAGTAGCTTTTGTAATAGCTTTAGCCCGGTTGGATTGGGCAGCAAAGGGCTGCTTAAATGCCGCAAACTCCTCTGCTCCTCCACTTGGACCACTAGCACTGGCCATAATTATCGCTTGATAGACTGACCACGCGCACCATACACAACCTTTTTATCCTTCTTTTTCGAATCTTCGGATCAGGTGCGTGCCGAACCGTGGAGTGGGATCGGTTCGGATTACGGATCAACCGTGATCCGTTGCACCACTAATGTTTATTAGATCTGCCTTTTGCAGAAATTACAGCCTCTAAACACTTCCTGTAGGGTCCAATGAGAGTCTGGATTGTGGTTGAAGGTATTTTGGACCAGTCCTCTTTACAAAACATCTCTAGTTCATTCAGGTTTGATGGCTTCCGAGCATGGACAGCTCTTTAACTCACACCACAGATTTTCAATAATATTCAGGTTCGGGGACTGAGATGGCCATTCCAGAACGTTGTACCTGTTCCTCTGCATGAATGCCTTAGTGGATTTTGAGCAGTTTTTTGGGTTGTTGTCTTGTTGCAAGATCCAGCCCCAGCGCAGCTTCAGCTTTGTCACTGATTCCTGGACTTTGGTCTCTAGAATCTGCTGATACTGAGTGGAATCCATGTGTCGCTCAACTTTGAAAAGATTCCGAGTCCCTGCACTGGCCACACAGCCCCACAGCATGATGGAACCACCACCATATTTTACTGTAGGTAGCAGGTGTTTTTCTTGGAATGCTGTGTTCTTTTTCCTCCATGCATAACGCCCCTTGTTGTGCCCAAATAACTCAATTTTAGTTTCATCAGTCCACAGCACCTTATTCCAGAATGAAGCTGGTTTGTCCAAATGTGCTTTAGCATACCTCAAGCGGCTCTGTTTGTGCTGTGGGCGGAGAAAAGGCTTCCTCTGCATCACTCTCGCATACAGCATCTCCTTGTGTAGAGTGCGCCGAATGGTTGAACGATGTACAGTGACTCCATCTGCTGCAAGATGATGTTGTAGGTCTTTGGTGCTGGTCTGTGGGTTGACTCTGACTGTTCTCACCATTCGTTGCTTCTCTCTATCCGAGATTTTTCTTGGTCTGCCGCTTCGAGCCTTAACCCTTTATGACCTACCATAGAACCAAGTCCGCCAGAGCTTACTTTATATTTTTACATGCTGTAGTGCCATTTTTAGGAGCATTTCAAGCTGCTATACATCCATACAACTATTATAGCCCAGATTTTAATAATATGTATGCATTAAGTCCATAGTAACTACATAAAT
This sequence comes from Oreochromis niloticus, assembly GCF_001858045.2. Taxonomy (NCBI): domain Eukaryota; kingdom Metazoa; phylum Chordata; class Actinopteri; order Cichliformes; family Cichlidae; genus Oreochromis; species Oreochromis niloticus. Next base: position 317,137 of record NW_020327294.1, on the reverse strand, counting down.
TGCAAAAAGGTGCAATAAACTACAAAAAAACTGAAAATCATTTTTGGCTTTTTTACATATATTTCTACTTAGAGAAATTTAAGAGGTTTATCCCTCAAAACTTTAAATACAAAAAATTTGCAAAAAATAGTTTACAACAACAGGAAATTTATTTTGAGTGTCTTCATAGTTTTATTTTTGAGATACACTATTTTTTATAGTGCAGAAAACAAATCAAAATAAATCCTATAATGCAAATTTGCAAAGAAAACAGCATTTGCATCAAAACAAACTATTTCCAGCAGTGCAATTTGAGTTATAAGCATCCCAGAAACTATTCAGAAAATCATGAAGTCAAACATGACTTTTAAAAACACCAGTATAGGCTTATAAGGCCTATAAGTAAAAAAAATATCTTTTCCGCAAAAATGACATCACTTCCGGTTTCAGGCAGGTAATGGCGGATATTCGATAGTTCGCACTGACGTCTGTTTCAATGTAGGAAGTGTTATGAACAGCTGATCGCATCGGCAAAGCGTGTTTCTGGAATATTATGTTTTTGTTGCTGCAAGTGCTTTTTATGCAATTTTTGCAAAGCTACATGTGGAAGGAAACCGTGACCTAGGGCAATTGTTCCCTCATCTGGGGCTCTCCTCAACTTTTCCCAGGAGGGTGGCACTGATGCCCCTCCAATGGTCCTCTATGGGCTCTTGCAATCTGGGGCCTCTGGATGTCTAGGGCCTGGATCTCCTCCATGCCTGCTTCATGCCCTGGGAGATGGGGCTATGGCTCCCCACACCCTCTAGCTGTTCACACGGGTGTTCACTGTTAATAGACACAAACTACATCTTTCTTGGCTGCTACCTCAAAGCACATTGTGCACTAGTGTTGTGTCAGTCGCGAACAAAACGGCTCTTAGAGCCGGATCTTTGAAGTGAACGATGTGAGCCGGCTCCTTATTGGTAGCCATGGGTTTTTTTTTTCTCTCACTCTCTCTCTCTCACTTTTTTTACGCTTCACTCCGCACGCGAGCCTTGTGCTTTGCGCTGGGAAGAGGGGGGAGGGGCGGTAGTTACACTCGCAGTAGCACAGGAACAGAGCAGGAGGGAAAGAGAGAGAAAGAGAGCCAGGGGCAACAATGTCACATTAGAAAGATATAGTAATCATCCATAACTATTTTAAGTTGCGGATGATAAAGAATTCAGAAAGTTTATTCATGCAGGCCCATATGACAGAGAATGTGCATCTTCTTTTTGTTTTCATATTTTAATTTATATTTAATTGTGTTGTGGTTTGCAGTGTTTTGTGTTGTTTCACTTTAAATTTGTTTAAAAGGAAAAAGCTGAAAATTTAAATAGTTAAAAGTTGAAATGTAAATAGTTGGTTTTTGTATTATATGATTTCTTTATTACATTTTATGTGGAGTGAATAAATAAAGTATATTTACGGTGGCCGCTAGAGACAAAGCACGTACAAACTCCAAAACACGTACGAACTCCAAAACACGAAAAACCTCCGTAGCACATACAAACCCCGAAGCACGTACAAACTCCAAAACACGTAAAAACTCCAAAACACAAAAACATTCCGAAGCATGTACAAACTCCGAAGCACGTTCAAACTCCAAAACGTACAAAACACAACAGAAGTGCTCCAGGATGCTAGGGGCGATGTTGAGCTTTTGTTACCTAGTGGCTACACAAGACAGGAATTACCAACAACCGGATTTGGTGTGTGGTAGTAACAGGTAAATTAACATTTTTTTTAAATTATTTGAGTATATATGAGTGCTTGTGTATAAATACACAAACAATACACAATTGCTTTCAATTGTGTAATTTAAGTGATCTAAGTAGCTCTGTTTTGGAAGTTCAGTTAACGCAGAGCTTCCCAAAGTGTGGGGCCCGCCCCCTGGTGGGGGGGCACAGAGCCATTGCAGGGGGGGCGAGGTATGAAAAGGGAAAACAAAAAACAAAAAACGCTTGGACACTGCTAGCACGGGGCGCCCACACAAATGTAAAGCAGGAGGTGAAGCATCGCTGAATATGTTTCCAAACCAACTTCATTCTAAGCCAAAGTCTAGAAAATATGGTGAAGCAAATCTTCCCTTTGGTTTCACCTGCACAAGTGCCAAGGTAGGTCTCCCCTGCCGAATTGGTTTTTCCTTCATCGGGAGCACGCCCTGGGCTGTTCAAATCACGGACAAACAGTATCCCACATTCTTGATTTTTAGTTCACAAACACTTGTTGTAACAACTAACTACTCCAGACATTTCGGAGATGTTAGCTCTTTATACAGTAAAGTTACAATGGGATACAAATAATATCAGGCTGATCCTGCCACAGTTTGTTCCCCTGGTTCAAATCATGGACAAACAGTATCCCACAGCTGTTTATGTTTGTAAACCCATTTTGCACAGAGAGGCATTTTTTGAAAAATTTATTGATAGCAATGTTGAATATTATTACACAGGAAAAAAACAACTACAGGTAAAATAATTACACCGTGACGTAAAATAATTACACAGTGACGTAAAATAATTACACCGTGACGCGTCTGTTTTTCTAAATGGAGGGACAGTAACTGCGTGTGTATATGTAAGCGTTTAAAAACTGAAGATAGTCAGATTAACAGTAACAGTATTTTGTCTCTATCTGCCATTCTGCAATTCATCTCATGTAAACAATAACGTGGCGCACAGCGTGATGTGAAAAAAGGCACATACCTTTGTCGTTGTGTGTCAAACTCTGTATTCCGCATCCACATGTAAACACAAAAACGTTGGAGTTTTAAAAAATCTCAGTTTTGGGTGATTTGAAACGCTGTTTACGTGTGGACAAAAGGTCCAAACTCATACAAACAGCTGCGTTTTCAAAAATACACGTGCAGGTGTGGACGTAGCATAAAAGAGTTAGTAGTTGATTTTATTACTACCGGTAATTTATTGCAGATAACTTGTATTTGCTTAATTGGTGGGGGGACATTTTTCTTGTAAAACAAAGGGGGCCTAGCATAAAAAGTTTGGGAACCACTGAGTTAATGCTAGAAATGTGTTTTGGAGTTTGTACGTGCTTTTTGGAAAACATATAAACATATATAAATAAAACCATGTTTTTTTTTTTACATTAGTAATTCCTTTTGTGCATAATGTTATATCGTTGTTAATAATAAATTGATATAAGTAACAAAACAACCTGAAGAGCCGGTTGGGAGCCAAAAGAGCCGGCTCTTTTTAGTGAGCTGAGCCGAAAGAGCTGGTTCTCTAAAAAGAGCCGGAAATCCCATCACTATTGTGCACTGTCAGTCCTGCGTGCTGCACAACAACATTAAATATTTCGTATTTACTGTTATTTACACTTAGCTAGATTAATGTGATGGTGTTGTGTTTATTATGTTGCTCTCTTTTTTTGCTTGTTTTCTATTTTTTTTTTCTCAACAGGTCATCCGGGAGATTTTTTTTCTTTTTAAGTGCCCTTTCTCACTGTCCCTCTTCCCCTCTTTTTTCTTTTCCTTCATCTTTCTTTCTCCCTTTCCTATCCCCCAGCCATGTCTGTCCCGTCTGTAACAACAGAAAATAAAACAAAATAAAATAAATAATAACAACAAAGGTTCATCACTTGGTAGGTGATCCACTCAGTAAGTCCGTTGGGTATCTTTGTTGGCCTTCAGACAACAATTCTGACAGCTAAAGAACCAAACGGGACAGGCAAAAAAAAAGGAAACTAAATTAAAAAAATAATAAAGACCACCATTTGATTTTCTTACATTTTAGGTCTTCCGGCCAAACATAGTAAAAACATGAGCATATCTATGTTTTCTGATAAAATGATGTGACAGGTAGAACAGAGTAAAGTGGTGGTGTTACAGCCGGCCTTTCTCGCCTCTGCTGCCGAGGCTGTTAGTCTCTCCCAAACTCAGCATCAGGACTTCCAAATGAAAGAAAACAGCAGAAGTTGCTTTACAAATGAAAGAGGAAGAGGAGAAGAAGAGGAGAGGGAGGCCACCCTGACCATCACTCCAGCTGAAAACATCACACTTCCATTAAAGTTGATGAGAAAATGTTGAGCAGGATGAGCTGCTGGCTCATCTGGAGGCTGTAGCAGCAGCTCACAGTCACAGTGGATTTCCACTCATGAAAAAGTTCTGGTCGCTTCATTTCTCATTTCATATCAGAGACTTTAAAGCTTCAGTGAAACTGTACTGTGATGTTTCCTTTCCATATTCCAGTGAGGCCTCCATAATGATTTCAGCTGTTCAACTAAATTAAATTAAATTGTATTTATGTAGCGCCAAATCACAAACAATAGTCCCCTCAAGGCCCTTTATATTATAAGACAGACCCTACAATAATACATACAGAGAAAAACCCAACAGTCATATGACCCCCTATGAGCAAGCACTTTGGCGACAGTGGGAAGGAAGAACTCCCTTTTAACAGAAAGAAACCTCCGGCAGAACCAGGCTCAGGGAGGGCCGGGGCCATCTGCTGTGACCGGTTGGGGTGAGACAAGGAAAACAGGATAAGAACATGCTGTGGAAGAGAGACAGAGATTAATAACAAGTAGGATTCAGTGCAGAGAGGTTTATTAACACATACAGTGGCTTGCAAAAGTATTCGGCCCCCTTGAACTTTTCCACATTTTGTCACATTACAGCCACAAACATGAATCAATTTTATTGGAATTCCACGTGAAAGACCAATACAAAGTGGTGTACACGTGAGAAGTGGAACGAAAATCATACATGATTCCAAATATTTTTTACAAATAAATAACTGCAAAGTGGGGTGTGCGTAATTATTCAGCCCTCTTTGGTCTGAGTGCAGTCAGTTGCCCATAGACATTGCGTGATGAGTTCTAATGACTAAATAGAGTGCACCTGTGTGCAATCTAATGTCAGTACAAATACTCTGTGACAGCCTCAGAGGTTGTCTAAGAGAATATTGGGAGCAACAACTGTCAGGAGTCGTGGTGTGGAGGGAAGGAAAAGAGGACTCAAACGCAGGACTCGTTGAGATGAGTGACAAACTGAAGGCCGTGTTTATTATAGAAAGTGGACAAACAGAACATGAAATAAAGGGCTGGCTGGCTGAATGACTGGCACAGGAATGACGGCAAGACAACTGTCACGGTCTGGCGAGGGCAGACTGTATGAATTGACGAGAAGGACCCAAAATGCAGACTACAAGGAACAGGGAACAAACTTGAATGTTAACAAAAAGCGAGCCATTTAATGAGGCTGGTAAAAGGTACAAACAAAAGGCAAGGCAAACTGAAGCAAAATTAACACAAACCTAAACTGGGAAATCTAAAGAAACAATATGAAAAAATCTGTACATGAAACCTAGAAACATGGCGTGAACAACAGACGACCTGACAAGGAATGAACAGAAAAACACAGAATAAATACACACAAGGGTGATTAGGAAAAGTGGAAACACATGGGGAAACAGCTGACACAAGTCTAACATAATGAGACAAAGGAAGCAAAACTGACTACACTGACATAGGACACAGACCTTCAAAATAAAACAGGAAACATGAGATGCAGACAAGACAATATAAACTTGAAAACATAAGACACGCAGGATGAAACACAAAGGGTGAGGGAAACTTAAATACAGGGGAAGAAAACACAAGGAGTCTAATAACCAAATGAACTTCGCTAATCTAATGAACTTAAACATAAACAACATCCAAATAAACTAAAACTTAAAACGCTGGGTCAACAGACCCAGGAACCTGACAACAACATCAATGACACGACAGTGAACTGAGGAAAACCGAGGACTTAAATACACAGACTGATGAGGAGATAATGGGAGACCGGTGAGTGAACAGCTGAACATAATAGTACTAATGATACATGGAATGAGCTGGAAAAACATTACACAGGTACAGAGGCTGAGACAGGAAACAGGAAGTGAAAAACATGGAAGTGGCAAAATAAACAGAACATGACAAAACTGAAAACACTGGGTCAACGACCCAGGAAACCTGACAACAACACCATGTAGTCCAAAGAACAAACCAGACAGGTCAGGGATAAAGTTATTGAGAAATTTAAAGCAGGCTTAGGCTACAAAAAGATTTCCCAAGCCTTGAACATCCCATGGAGCACTGTTCAAGCCATCATTCAGAAATGGAAGGAGTATGGCACAACTGTAAACCTACCAAGACAAAGCCGTCCACCTAAACTCACAGGCCGAACAAGGAGAGCGCTGATCAGAAATGCAGCCAAGAGGCCCATTGTGACTCTGGACGAGCTGCAGAGATCTACAGCTCAGTTCCATTGAGACCAAAATGGAACTTTTTGGACAAAATGCAAAACGCTATGTGTGGCGGAAAACTAACACTGCACATCACTCTGAACACACCATCCCGACTGTCAAATATGGTGGTGGCAGCATCATGCTCTGGGGGTGCTTCTCTTCAGCAGGGACAGGGAAGCTGGTCAGAGTTGATGGGAAGATGGATGGAGCCATCTTGGAAGAAAACCTCTTGGAGTCTGCAAAAGACTTGAGACTGGGGCGGAGGTTCACCTTCCAGCAGGACAACGACCCTAAACATAAAGCCAGGGCAACAATGGAATGGTTTAAAACAAAACATATCCATGTGTTAGAATGGCCCAGTCAAAGTCCAGATCTAAATCCAATCGAGAATCTGTGGCAAGATCTGAAAACTGCTGTTCACAAACGCTGTCCATCTAATCTGACTGAGCTGGAGCTGTTTTGCAAAGAAGAATGGGCAAGACTTTCAGTCTCTAGATGTGCAAAGCTGGTAGAGACATACCCTAAAAGACTGGCAGCTGTAATTGCAGCAAAAGGTGGTTCTACAAAGTATTGACTCAGGGGGCTGAATAATTACGTACACCCCACTTTTCAGTTATTTATTTGTAAAAAATGTTTGGAATCATGTATGATTTATGTTCCACTTCTCACGTGTACACCACTTTGTATTGGTCTTTCACGTGGAATTCCAATAAAATTGATTCATGTTTGTGGCTGTAATGTGACAAAATGTGGAAAAGTTCAAGGGGGCCGAGTACTTTTGCAAGCCACTGTACATTTCTTTCATGTAGAAATGAATTTTGTTTGCTGAAATTAAACTTTTGTTCGTTCAATCTACTTTTCTTCTCAAGATGCTACATTTGCGCTTCAAGAGAAATGGGAAAAGCGGATGTGTTTATCGGTGGATGTGTGAGTTATGGGTGGTTATGGCCTACTGCTGTATAGTGCTGCAGAACTGTGCAGCACTCTCTCTCTCTTTCTCTCTCTCTGTTTCCACACAAGCTCAAAGTCTCCACAGCCTGTTTTTATCTGCTATTATCAGATATTCAACAATCTCATTCACATCCCTCACACACTCTACAGCCTCATTGGTGCTGACTTCATCTTCACTAACCGATGGAGCACAAAATGAACCTGTGGAAGCGGAGAAACTGTCCTGTCAAACCTCTCCCCATCAAAAATCCACTTCTCTCAGTATTCAAATTAACCCTGCTCAAGTCTGTCACTTCTATTTGGAGCCAAAAGGGAAAACTGTTTTTCAGTCAATTGGAAAGACACATTTCTGAAAGAAGTCAAACTTCTTCACATTTGTCTTCAGACACATCCTGAACATTTATGAACTAAAGAAAGATTCAAACATCAAAGATCTGAAATATAGGAAAACAACAACAGCTGCAGTCAGTGAACTCACCTGAGAGTCTCCAGTCGACAGTTTGGACTCTCCAGTCCAGCACACAGAAGCTTCACTGCTGAATCTTGCAGGTCATTGTCACTCATGTCCAGATCCATCAGATGGGAGGGGTTGGACTTCAGAGCTGAGGCCACAACTTCACAGTGAGTTTCTGAGATTCCACACTGAGTCACTCTGTGATTATAGAAAATAAAATAAATGTGTTATTATAAAAGCAGAAAATCTGCATTATAAACACAGACTGAATGCATATGAAGACAAAACAGAGTGAGGTCATAATGTGATGGACATCAGCTCTTCACATCTGTGCTTCAGCTCCTCTTACTGTGTTTGACATGACACAATGATTCAGTCTCTCTCAGACCTGCAGACTTTTAATGAGAATCTTTGTTTGGCTTTAATCTGCAGTTGAAGAAGGGAAGATTGCGTCTCATTTAGGCTTCCATAATATCCACAGTCTGTCAGTGAGATCTGATCCAGAGTCAGAGTGATGACACAAATTTGGACTGTTTCCTGTTTTGAATCTGACTCCAGAACATTTTGAATGAGTTCAGCTCAGTGAGCAGTTCCAGCTGGGAAAGATGATCTCTGTTTGCTACCTGCTGCTGTCAGGTACAACTGTTCACATCCACAGGCAGGAAAAATCTGTTGACTGTTACCAAACGGAGCAGAAATCTCATCACTAGACAATAATGATGAATGAACTCAGAGCTGCTTATATGATATCTGATTTCTGGGGAACTAAACAAAGAAATGATTGGCTCATTTTACCTTTCTGAGTCATTAGTCGGCTGGTATATCACTAGTTGGCAGTAAAAGATCTGTATTCATTTTCTGGGCTTCAGTGTTTATGACTCCAGATCCAGGTGACAGCAAGTCAAAATGATGTTACCCGTCTATGATAATAATAATAATAATAATAATAAATTTTATTTGAAAGCGCCTTTCAAGACAGCCAATGGCACTTTACAATTGAATAGAACACATAATGGCACAATGACAAATGAAGAACAATAAAACAAAAGCACAAGATAGAATAAACAAACAATAGGTTCCCAGTGAATATGCAGATTTGAATAGATAGGTTTTGAGTAGGGATTTAAACTGGGGGAGATAATCAATGTTTCTTATATCTGGGGGTAGAGAGTTCCACAGCCTGGGAGCAGAGCAACTGAAAGCTCTGATTCCCATGGTGGTGAGGTGGAGAGAAGGTACAGCAAGCTGGATAGAAGAAGAGGAACGAAGTGAACAGGCAGAAGAGGTAGTGCTTAACAGGTCAGAAAGGTAAGGAGGAGCGAGGTTATGAAGGGCCTTGAAGGTGAGCAGAAGAAGTTTGTACACTATCCGGAATTTCACAGGGAGCCAGTGAAGTTCCTGGAGAACAGGGGTGATGTGCTGGTACGAGGGGGTTCTGGCCATAATGCGGGCAGCAGAGTTTTGAACCAGTTGACGCTTGTGGAGGGATTTGTGGGGGAGACCATGCAAGAGAGAATTGCAGTAGTCAATACGTGAGGTAATGAGACTATGGACAAGAATAGACGTAGACTGGGTGGAAAGACAAGGACGTAATCTGTTAAGGTTGCGTAGATGGAAATAGGCAGAACGGGTGAGATTATTGATGTGAGATTTAAAGGATACTGAGCTGTCTAGGATGACACCAAGGCTCTTAAACTGAGGAGAAGAGGAAACTTTGGAGTAGTGATGTGTCAGTCGCGAACGAAATGGCTCTTAGAGCCGGATCTTTGTAGTGAACGTCGCGAGCCGGCTCCTTATTGGGAGCTATGGGTTTTTTTTCCCCCTTCTCTCACCCTCTCTCTCGCACTTTTTTTACGCTTCACTCGGCAAGCGAGCCTTGTGCTTTGCGCTGGGAGGGTGATGGGGGGGGGAATGGTAAATGGACTGGTTCTTATATAGCGCTTTTCTACTCATCTGAGCACTCAAAGCGCTTTACACAACTTGTGCATTCACCCATTCACACCCATTCGCACAAGCACATTTTTCTAAGTGCTTCATAGCTAACATTCACACACATTCATACTCCGATGGATGCATCGGAGAGCAATTTGGGGTTAGTATCTTGCCCAAGGATATTTGGCATGCAGACTAGGGGAAGCCAGGAATCGAACCACCAACCTTCCGATCAGTAGATGACCTGCTCTAGTTAGCACAGAAACAGAGCCGGAGGGAAAGAGAGAGAAAGAGAGCCAGGGACAACCACGTCACATTAGAAAGGTATAGTAATCATCCACAACTATTTTCAGTTGCGAATGATAAAGGATTCAGGAAGTTTATTCATGCAGGCCCATATGACAGAGAATGTGCATCTTCTTTTTGTTTTCAAATTTCACTTAAAATATTGTCATAAACTGTGAAGAGTAGAAAGATATTTTGCTGCTATTATTTGCTGCTACTTTTTATAATCATCATTACCATTGTATTAATTATTAATAGTGATATTGCATTTAGATGTTTAAACATATTGGCACCCAATTAAGCTTTTATTACAGGTGCAGTTATAGCCACTTTAAACTGTTGAGTTGAATTTATAATCTTAAATGTTTATATGCAGACTGCATTGTGAAAGAGTAACTCTGTGCCAAAATAAAATAGGAAGTTACATGTTTTTGAAGTTACATGCTTTGCAGGAAGTGAAACCAAAACCAGAGTCTGAGTGCGAGTTATTCTGAGGAGCTAGTCGGTGAGGTGAAATAGGGTGCGATTGTGGTTAAGCACATAGAAACACACGTAGACACCCACACACACACACACTTAGTTAGAGGGAATCATTTATAGGTGAAAGTTTAATCATGTTTTGCTTGGGGTTGCTTTTAAACTATATTAGGAGGAGCAAACATATTGGCAACCTTTGAAACCTTTCGAACTTCTGTTATGAAAATGATTATAATCATCTATACACAATTGCATTTTGTGCTTATGAAAGAGCTGTCGCTCCTTGGTCAAGTGAGGGTCAAAAACTTTTGGTTGGCGTTATGACCAGCCAATCTACTGTGAGTGTGACTGGAGCTGTGGAAGGATCGCAACACACGCTTACAAGACATGTATATCAGGTTATTTTTATGATCTTTTATTTGTTTACATTCTTTGATTAAGTTTTAAGTAGTACCATTTAAGTAAGACATTTATTCAATATATTACACATCAGTTTCAGTTGTGTATGTGCTGGCCTTTGTCTGGGGAGAAGGTGAGAGGTGAGACAAAGTGCAGCTGCGGTTATGACATAACCACACACATACATACACATAGTAGTAGGCTCATTTTGTGGTAAAGAGTTCAGATTTAATTCTGCTAAAACTGCAAGAGTGCCGGCGTACGCGACCGAGCTGTTTCAGGAAACCGATCTGCCGCCGACAGCGGTGAGACGAGCTGTGGGGGAAGACACCTGCATGGAGGCGAAGACGCGATGTTCTTTTAAACTGTGTCAAAAGTCAACTGAACGTTTGTGGTTTTGGGGTGACGTACTCTGTATTGTGTCTGCTTTATGCATGAAGGGGGGGGGGGGGGGGGGGGGGGGCTGTATTACCCCAACCCTATAAAACCTTTGTTTGAGTATTGGTAGACAGAGATCTGATGCTGTCTGCGAACAGGGTTAGATCTCTCCGCACGTGTGTCATTAAATCTTCGTCTAACTTCACCCGGCCGGATCAGTGGTCATTATTTTGTATTCCTCCTTCAATTTCTGAACCCTAACAAAACGGAAACCAAATGAAACCATAGTGTCCTTTGATATGGTCTCTTCACTTGCATACCTACAAGTGAGGGACAAGGAACTGTCAGAAAACGACTACAACAAGACAACTCCTGGAAAACAGAACCAGCTTCACCGCAGTTTGTGGTAGTAAAAAAACTAAATGACTGAAAGTTGAATTCCAAGTTCAAGTTTGTAGAGATACAGTGGCTTGCAAAAGTATTCGGCCCCCTTGAACTTTTCCACATTTTGTCACACTACAGCCACAAACATGAATCAATTTTATTGGAATTCCAGGTGAAAGACCAATACAAAGTGGTGTACACGTGAGATGTGGAACGAAACTCATACATGATTCCAAACATTTCTTACAAATAAATAACTGCAAAGTTATTTATATATATATAAACCATCTATTTATATATTTTATTTTATTGTTTACTCTATTTAATTTGTAAAATATGTATACACAAACACACACACATACACACACACACACGTAGAAAAACATATTTAGTATACACATCCAGTAATGCATACACTCTTATATTGTACATATATTTATTACTCTCAGATTTAGCCATTCTTATATTTTGCTTGTTTTATGTTATTGTATTTTTGTGCACCTCTGTTGCTTGTGAAGCTCGCATACAAGAATTTCACTCGCATGTACTGTACCAGTGTACCTGCACATGTGATGTGACAATAAAAGTGATTTGATTTGATTTGATTTGACCATCTCCACTGTCAAATATGGTGGTGGCAGCATCATGCTCTGGGGGTGCTTCTCTTCAGAAGGGACAGGGAAGCTGGTCAGAGTTGATGGGAAGATAGATGGAGCCAAATACAGGGCAATCTTGGAAGAAAACCTCTTGGAGTCTGCAAAAGACTTGAGACTGGGGCGGAGGTTCACCTTCCAGCAGGACAACCATGTCAGTCTCTAGATGTGCAAAGCTGGTAGAGACATACCTTAAAAGACTGGCAGCTGTAATTGCAGCAAAAGGTGGTTCTACAAAGTATTGACTCAGGGGGCTGAATAATTACGCACACCCCACTTTTCAGTTATTTATTTGTAAAAAATGTTTGGAATCATGTATGATTTCCGTTCCACTTCTCACATGTACACCACTTTGTATTGGTCTTTCACGTGGAATTCCAATAGAATTGATTCATGTTTGTGGCTGTGATGTGACAAAATGTGGAAAAGTTCAAGGGGGCCGAATACTTTTGCAAGTCACTGTATAATTGTTTGAAAAGTCAAAGTTTTGTTTGAAGCACTGGAAATATATACAGGTCATCAATTACAAGTCAGACAGCTTTTACTACACTTCTGTTTAAATCCACACTGATACACTAAAAACACACACACACACGGATTTAGATATACAAACACATCAAATACACACACACATGAATAGACACAGACTCAACAACAAGAAGCTATAGTTGTTCACTGACTGATAAAGTGCCTAAAGAAGAAACAGAAACAGAGCGATGGTGGAGTCAGAATACCATCACAGATCAAAGAGCACAGAGGAGAAGCTCAGATGGTGACTGCTCTGGATATTTGTCTCTGTTTGTAACATTAGAGTTCACTTCACTACAAAGAAGCTCTTCATAGATTCTTATTTCTGTCTCTCTCTAACAGCAGCGTCTGAATGACCAACAGCAGCAGCAGATTTAAAATACTGCCCCCTAATGACACAACACAGGTACTACATGTAGATGTGAGTCTACAACACACAGCGTACGACTTCCAATGCAGGATCATGCTAAGTGCACACACACATTTACTGATCAACACAAAATATCATTTTATCTGAGAAACTCAAACTAATGAGAGTTGTTTAGTACTGTGTATATCTGGAGAACTAAACTACTAATCTATACTAATTAATGTTAATGATCACATCTGGACTCACCGAGCCTTTCTGCAGTTCCTCACAGCTGGAATCAGTCTCTGTCGTCCCCAAACTGATGTGTTGTATTTCTGCAGGTCCAACTCATCCAGAACCTCCTCTGACATCTGCAGCATGAAGGCCAGAGCTGAACACTGGATCTCAGAGAGTTCCTTGTCTGATCTGTTCTCTGACATCAGGAACTCTTGGATCTCCTGAAATAATGAGAGGTGGTTCATCTCCATCAGACAGTGGAAGATGTTGATGCTTCTGTCAGGAGAGATATCATATCTGTTCATCTCCTTCAGCTTGTTGATGACTCTCTGGATGGTTTCTGGACTGATCTCTGTCTGACCCAGCAGACCTCCTAAGAGTCTCTGGTTGGACTCCAGAGAGAGGCCATGAAGGAAGCGAACAAACAGGTCCAGGTGGCCATTTTTACTCTGGAGGGATTTCACCATGACTCTGTTCAGAAATACATCCAGTGATGATTTCTCTCTATAATCAGTGTCATTTAAAATAGAAGAAAATCTCAACCGACGAAGCCGCCAATGTTTTTCTCTGAAGAAATTCTCTAGAAAACCGTCCACCACCTCTGTCTTCCTGTTGGTGTGACAGTGGAGCATGTAGACTGCAGCCAGAAACTCCTGAATGCTCAGATGAACAAAGCAGTAGACTGGTTTCTGGAAGATCACACACTCTCTTTTGAAGATCTCTGTACAAACTCCTGAGTACACCGAGGCCTCTGTCACATCCAGACCACACTGCTCCAGGTCTTCTTGGTAGAACATGATGTTTCCTTTCTCCAGATGTTCAAACGCCAGCCTCCCCAGCTTCAGAAGAACTTCCCTGTCAGCCTCCGTCAGCTCCTGTGGACTCGTCTCATGTCCCTCATGGTACTTGTTCTTCTTCCTCTTTGTCTGAACCAGCAGGAAGTGTGAGTACATGTCAGTCAGGGTCTTGGGCAGCTCTCCTCTCTGCTCTGTAGTCAACATGTGCTCCAGAACTGTAGCAGTGATCCAGCAGAAGACTGGGATACTACACATGATGTGGAGGCTCCTGGATGTCTTCATATGGGAGATGATTCTGCTGGACAGCTCTTCATCACTGAATCTCCTCCTGAAGTACTCCTCCTTCTGGGCGTCAGTGAAGCCTCGTACTTCTGTTACCCTGTCGACACATGTAGGAGGGATCTGATTGGCTGCTGCAGGTCGGGAAGTTATCCAGACAAGAGCCGAGGGAAGCAGATTCCCCTGGATGAGGTTTGTCAGCAGCTGGCTGACTGATGACTTCTGTGTGACATCAGACAGCAGCTTCCTGTTGGTGAAATCCAATGAAAGTCTGCTTTCATCCAGGCCGTCAAAGATGAACAAAAGCTGAGAGACAGCCAGCTTCTCTGCTGTGACCTTCTGTAATGTTGGATGGAAAACATGGAGCAGCTCCAGAAGACTGTACTGCTCATCTCTGATCAGGTTCAGCTCCCTGAATGAAAGCAGAACCACCACACTGACATGTTGGTTCTCCAAGCCCTCTGCCCAGTCCAGAGTGAACTTCTGCACTGAGAAGGTTTTTCCAACACCAGCCACGCCGTTGGTCAGAACCACTCTGATGGGTCTCTGTTGGTCAGGTAAGGCTTTAAAGATGTCCTGGCACCTGATTGGAGCTTCATGGAGGGCGTCCATCTTGGAAGCTGTCTCCAGCTGCCTCACCTCATGTTGGGTATGAATCTCTTCACTCTGTCCCTCTGTGATGTAGAGCTCAGTGTAGATCCTGTTGAGGAGGGTTCTACTTCCTGTTTCATCACTTCCTTCAGTCACACGTTCACATCTCCTCCTCAGACTGATCTTATGTTCATCTAAAACCTCCTGCAGACCAACATCTGCTGAAAGAAAGAAAAACAGAAAGAAAACTCTTCAATGTCTGAACAACACAACAAGAAGTCCAGTTTTCAGAAACGAGTCCATCAGCAGACAGATGTTCAGTCTTACTTTGTACACAGCTGCTCTGACTGGCTGTCTGCAGTCCAGCTCTGGTTCTGGATCTTTCTCCACACTGGGGACAGGAGGAGTCTCCTGATGAAGCAGACTGGCCCCAGTATGAGGAGATGCACTGTCTGCAGAACCAGTGTCCACAGCTGGTAGAGACTGGATCCTTCAGGACGTCCTGACACAAAGCACAGCAGGACAGCTGCTCCTCTTCACAAACACCACTCCTCTTCCTCTCTCTGTGACCACATTTATCACTAAAATCATTTACTGACTGCTGCTAAAAATATCCAGATTTAAAGATGGTGCAGAAGTTCTGATGGTCACAGAGTAAAAGTGGAGATACTTTTCTCTTTGAAGGCAGCGTTCAGTCTGAAAACAAAGTGATGCTTCATTGATTTCATCAGCACTAATGAGCTGCTTTTCCTGTCTGCCCGTCTTATTAAACACTTAGTGATCTGCCTGCAGTTTGCTATGAATACACACTTCCTGCAAAGATTTCACAGTAAAAGTCTTCCCTCAGAGGGCGCTGCTTATATCCTTCATGTTTTCCAGTCAGTGTGTAGATTAGCTTGGTTTAGTTCATTCAGATTACTTTACAGAAGTAACTGATTAGTTACAGAAACATATCCATGGTGAGCACTTACCCCTCCAGCATAAACTCTAAGCAGCTAAAACATGAATGAAGGTAAAATGTGTCCCAGCTTTCAGTCAGACTGTACTCGGTGGCACATTTTTTTTTTATCTTTATTTTGAACATGTTGAAAAAGTACAACAACATAGAATAAAAAGAGACAAATAAACAAAGCAAAACAAAAGGAAAACGAGCAACCACAACTACAAATAACTTTCATGTTCAAAAAGGAGCAGGAAGAAGCATAAGCTTATTTAATCCCACCCCTTTTCCACTATCTAGTAATCAATAGACTACAGAAATACCTCCTTGCAATTACATTATATGTTATGTATTTTTTTTTATTATTAATTTTTTTATATATATACATATATGTTTCTATCTATCCATACATACGTATATACACATACACACATATACACATTTTCAATAACCCCAGTAACACCTCAAAGGATACACAACCTACAGATATATATACCCATACCAACATACCCGTGCACCCGCACACACATGAAAATATTGGACAAGAACACCCTATCAAATCTCTACCTCCTCCCTGTACCCTGTAAAAACCATATCCTTAAACCGCTTTTTAAACTGCGCCATGCTCGGACATTGCTTCATATCTTTACTTAGTCTGTTCCACAGCTTCACTCCACACACAGAGATGCAAAAACTTTTTAATGTTGTACAGATACAAGGATGTTTTAAATTTAATTCCCCCCTCAAATTGTATCCCCGTTCCCTTTTAGAAAACAGTTTTAGAATATTGTCAGGAAGCAGGTTATTTATTGCTTTATACATAATTTGTGCAGTGAGAAAATGAACCAGATCTGTGAATTTTAGAATTTTTGATTTTAAGAATAGTGGATTTGTATGATCTCTGTAACCAGTTTTATGGATTATCCTTATGGCCCTTTGTTGTAATATAAAGATTGATGATAGCGAACATTTGTAGGTATTGCCCCAAACCTCTGCACAGTAATGCAAATACGGTGCAATCAGGGAACAATAGAGAATGTGGAGTGATTTGTGGTCCAGAATGTGTTTTACTTTACTCAAGATTGAAACACTTCTTGAAATTTTGTTATGTATATGATTTATATGAGACTTCCAGTTTACTTTATCATCTATAATCACACCAAGAAACTTATGTTCAAGTACTCTTTCAATTTCCACACCATCTATATGAATCTGCACTTGTGCATTTCTAAGGGAATTCCCAAATAAGATTATTTTAGTTTTACTTAGATTTAACGATAGTTTGTTCCTGTTAAACCATTTTTTAATTTTGCACATTTCTGAAGTAATTGTATCCAGCAGCTCCTTTAGATTCCCCCCAGAACAAAAAATATTTGTGTCATCTGCAAATAATACTAATTTTAATATATCAGATGCCTTACAAATATCATTTACATAAATAATAAATAATTTTGGACCCAGTACAGAGCCTTGTGGAACACCACAAGCAATGTCCAAGCATGATGAGGAATGGACACTGTTAAGGGTCCGAAATTGAGGACGAGAGTAAAACAATGATGGTCCAAAAGAGGTCGATCAAACAATTGATTTTAATGAATGCACGCAGCGTGGGGAGATGTAAACTGCAAAACATCAGTTGTAAATCCCCGTCCAAAAATACACTTCAGATTGCTTTTATAATATCAGGGTATTGTAACGCCCCCTCTTGCGTTTACAAGCACATTATTTGCATCTTAAGAACATTATTTGCCCCTTGTACAGACAATGATCTATTCTAAGAGATAAATGCAGACACAGAAGTTCCCCTTTCTGGCATCCTCTTTCAAATATGGTGATGATCTCAGGCCTTTGCTCAGTCACTATTTTACTGTAACAATATACTCAGCATATAAGCTTTTAAGATTATAGATTTAACTCAACGATTTAAGTGGTTCTAACTGCACCTGTAATAAACATGTTAATATTTGATTATGATAACCTCTGTAATACCAATTATAACATAATGCCAGCAACTTCAATAAATGCTTAGATGAAATGATAATTAATGCAATGATAAAGATGATGGTTATGTAAAATAATCCCTGTAATTCCACAACACCCAGCTTCACAAATTGTTTCCTGTCACTTAAATAATTTTTCACCCAGTGCAGTACAACCCCCCTGATCCCGTGCCGTTCCAGTTTATTAATTAATATGTCATGATTGATTGTGTCGAATGCTTTCTTGAGATCCAGAAATAGTCCAGCTGCATACTGTTTCTGATCTATAGCATTCGTAATCTCCTCAATTGATTCAATTAATGCCAGAGATGTTGATCTTTTTGATCTGAATCCATATTGACTGTCAGAGAGTAATTTATATTTATCTAAGAATTTGTCTAATCGTTTATTAAACAGGTTTTCTAGGATTTTGGAGAATTGTGGTAGTAAAGAAACATGCCTGTAATTTGTGAAGTGGTGTCTATCCCCAGTTTTATACAGCGGCACAACTTTAGCTATTTTCATTTTGTTTGGAACTTTTCCAGTCTGAAATGATAAGTTGCAAATATATGTTAGAGGTCCTACAATTCCTTCAATGACCTTCTTGACGATTTTCATGTCAATATCATTACAATCAGTAGATGTTTTTAGGGTTAGTTAGGGTTCCTATCAATCAGGTATTCACTACAGTCTACTGATGGCAGTGACTCAGGAATTTGTTCTGCCAGATTTGGTCCAATATTTACAAAATAATGATTAAAGCTGTTGACCACATCAGCAGTGTTTTCCATAATATTGCCATTGTCAATAAAATATTGAGGATAACTTTGTTGTCCAGAATTATTTTTAATGATACCGTTTAAAACATCCCATATTCCCTTCATATTATGTTTATTATTGTTCAATATTTTACTATAATACTCCTTTCTACATACACGTATAATATTGGTCAATTTATTTTTGTATTTTTTATATTTATTTTCAGCATCTTTTGTTCTTTGTTTTAGGAATTCCCTATAGAGTGTATTTTTCTTTTTACATGCATTTTGTAAACCCTTAGTGATCCATGGTCTATCTGAATATTTGTGCTTTCTGTTGTATTTTATTGTTGGACAGGTTTTATCGTACAATTTCATGAATATTCTTAAAAATATGCCATATGCAATATCAATATCAGTTTCTTTGTACACATTGTCCCAGTCCTGATTTAATAGATCGTTCTTAAGTGCATTCATAGTTTCTTCTGTCCTTACACGTCTGTATCTCAGTTGTTCTTCATGCTGATTTCTCTTATAATTAGTGTCATAAACTGCAAAAACTGGTAGGTGATCACTGATGTCATTAATTAATAATTCGCTCACAATGTTGTTTTCCATATTGTTAGTGAAAATATTGTCAAGTAAGGTGGCACAATGTGGTGTAATTCTGCTAGGCCTGGTTATTTTAGGATGTAAACTCAAACTGTACATAGTGTTTAAGAATTCGTCTGTCATTTTATGCTTTTTCGGATTCAACAGGTCAATATTAAAATCACCACAGATAAACATAACTTTTTGATTTGTTTTAGAGAATATTTCTTCTATGAAGTCATTAAATACTTGAATACTAGAGTCAGGTGTTCTATATATACAGCTAATTATTACATTTTTCTCTTTTTCCTTATAAATTTCAATTGTTATACATTCTAATAAATTATCAGTCGCAGTTGTCATACTTTCCACCACCTTGTAATTTAGGTTTTTATCCACATACACAGCTACTCCCCCTCCACTTTTGTTTCTTCTATTTACAAAATTCACATCATATCCTTCCAGTCCAAAGTCCAGTCCTTTCTCCGCATTGATCCATGTTTCAGAAATGGCAATAATTCCAAATGGATTCGTCAACTCCTTTATATTGTTGAAGTTGGCATACAGACTTCTGCTATTAAAATGGATTATTGATAATTTATTTTCCGTGTTGATGGTGTGGTTGAACTGTTCATCAGTGAAGTAGCAGCAGTTATTGCTGATGTTGTAGAAGAAATTATTTTCAGGGTCTATATCCTTTTCTAAGTCTAGAACATTATGGTCTGTGTATCGAAATGTTCTCAGTTCCAGATTATCATAAACGGAATTCCAATGAGTTATATTGATATTGTTGCCAGATGCAGATGAAGTTCTTTTAGACTGTGCCATGTGTTGTGTTGTGTGTGTCACGTCACATGTGTATTCATACCTCCAGTGTCGCGCTGACCTAGTAGGTGTGGCTGTTGCTCTTCTCTTCCTCCTCCTGCACTACCTGCTCTGCGCTGCTGCTGATTAGACCTGATGCGTGCTGCTCCGCCAGGTGAGCTGAATTAGAGCAATCAAGGGCGGGCGTGCCTAGTAAGCCTTAAAATGCATGCAGCAGTCATTTGACCGGAGAGCGACATACTGAGAGGACAACAAACAAAGCAATCCACTTGCCACTGTGAGGAAGACTTTGGACTAGACGGGCTATCGGTAAGCTCTTGGACTCATATTTGCTGCTTATACGTTTGGGACCTATGGAAGCTCAATTGTGGAAATGTATTTATGCTTTGGGAAATAGTTACTGCATTTAAGTTTAAAGCATTATATTGATATTAAAAGGAATGTTTAAGTTTGAATAAATTGTTTATGTAGATAGTGTTTCCCACATTTATGTTAATTAATACTAAAAATAGCTACCCCAAATCTGTGGTTAAATCTTAAAACTAGTGTAAATATGTTTGGTTTGATTTAAGGTGAATAATTATTTGTAAAAGGAAATCCTTGGTTAAAGTCTCTATTAAAATATTTGCAAACTTTAAAATGTATACTTTGAAAATGTAATTGTTTATAAAAACTATAAAATGCAAGGTAGATGCATTTTGTGTATTTAAGTACCACAGTTTATTTCGTCTTCATTGTTTGAAATTACTTAGCTCTGTGATTAAAAACCAATGAATGTAAAACTAAAACTGGGTTAAATGATAGTTAAACTAAAGCTAAATACTTTTGTTTATGTTAAATGGCTTTACTGAAGTGTATATATTTATGTTATTTTATTTGTATTCTGTATAATGCATTTAATTTAACTGAATGAGTAATGAAATGTTCTTTATCTTTATGTTTAAAGGTTTTTCACCTACCTATCTAGCAAAACAGCTACCTACCTGAATGAAGCTGAAACTTCTCAAAAATAAATGGAGTGAAATTCAAAGTCGGGTCTTTTTCAAGTGTAGGCTCCTCACAGACAGAGAACACTTGACATCCAGTGTAAGTTGAACCTCAGTACAACTTGCTTAATAATTCTGCACTCCCTGTATGGAGGAGCATACAGGGAGTGCAGAATTATTAGGCAAGTTGTATTTTTGAAGAATAATTTTATTATTGAACAACAACCATGTTCTCAATGAACCCAAAAAACTCATTAATATCAAAGCTGAATGTTTTTGGAAGTAGTTTTTAGTTTGTTTTTAGTTTTAGCTATTTTAGGGGGATATCTGTGTGTGCAGGTGACTATTACTGTGCATAATTATTAGGCAACTTAACAAAAAACAAATATATACCCATTTCAATTATTAATTTTTACCAGTGAAACCAATATAACATCTCCACATTCACAAATATACATTTCTGACATTCAAAAACAAAACACAAACAAATCAGCGACCAATATAGCCACCTTTCTTTGCAAGGACATTCAAAAGCCTGCCATCCATGGATTCTGTCAGTGTTTTGATCTGTTCACCATCAACATTGCGTGCAGCAGCAACCACAGCCTCCCAGACACTGTTCAGAGAGGTGTACTGTTTTCCCTCCTTGTAAATCTCACATTTGATGATGGACCACAGGTTCTCAATGGGGTTCAGATCAGGTGAACAAGGAGGCCATGTCATTAGTTTTTCTTCTTTTATACCCTTTCTTGCCAGCCACGCTGTGGAGTACTTGGACGCGTGTGATGGAGCATTGTCCTGCATGAAAATCATGTTTTTCTTGAAGGATGCAGACTTCTTCCTGTACCACTGCTTGAAGAAGGTGTCTTCCAGAAACTGGCAGTAGGACTGGGAGTTGAGCTTGACTCCATCCTCAACCCGAAAAGGCCCCACAAGATCATCTTTGATGATACCAGCCCAAACCAGTACTCCACCTCCACCTTGCTGGCGTCTGAGTCGGACTGGAGCTCTCTGCCCTTTACCAATCCAGCCACGGGCCCATCCATCTGGCCCATCAAGACTCACTCTCATTTCATCAGTCCATAAAACCTTAGAAAAATCAGTCTTGAGATATTTTTTGGCCCAGTCTTGACGTTTCAGCTTGTGTCTTGTTCAGTGGTGGTCGTCTTTCAGCCTTTCTTACCTTGGCCATGTCTCTGAGTATTGCACACCTTGTGCTTTTGGGCACTCCAGTGATGTTGCAGCTCTGAAATATGGCCAAACTGGTGGCAAGTGGCATCTTGGCAGCTGCACGCTTGACTTTTCTCAGTTCATGGGCAGTTATTTTGCGCCTTGGTTTTTCCACACGCTTCTTGCGACCCTGTTGACTATTTTGAATGAAACGCTTGATTGTTCGATGATCACGCTTCAGAAGCTTTGCAATTTTAAGACTGCTGCATCCCTCTGCAAGATATCTCACTATTTTTGACTTTTCTGAGCCTGTCAAGTTCTCCTTTTGACCCATTTTGCCAAAGGAAAGGAAGTTGCCTAATAATTATGCACACCTGATATAGGGTGTTGATGTCATTAGACCACACCCCTTCTCATTGCAGAGATGCACATCACCTAATATGCTTAATTGGTAGTAGGCTTTCGAGCCTATACAGCTTGGTGTAAGACAACATGCATGAAGAGGATGATGTGGACAAAATACTCATTTGCCTAATAATTCTGCACTCCCTGTATTTCTGATGACCAACATTTTGGCTTGTTCCGGTGTTCCATTGAGTTTAATGAATACTTTACAGTTGGTGGTTCATGTATTTTGAATTTTTCCCTAATTCTTCAAGTAACGTGCTTTCCTGGCGATGTCCGCATTTCTTTTTATCCGATCTTCATTCATGAAGACATCGGATCCTTTCAGTTTCTTTCCTTGTTTTAACAGTGCTGTTTTGTGTTTTCTGTTAGCAAATCTCACAATGATGGCTGGTTTGTCACTGTCATTTTTTCGGGGTAGAGGGTGGCAAGCCTCAATGTTGTTATAATCCACTTCCACACCTTTGGACCGTAGAAAGGTAACCAGTTGAAGCTCCGTGGAGATGACATCTTCCTCTCCTGGCCCTCCTACATTGTCAGCGGCGACCGCCCGGGCGTATGACCGGGGTTTGATGCGAAGCCCCGTGACGATGACATCGTTCATCCGGGTGTACTGCTCCAAATCTGCCACTTTGTTCTCCAGCTACGCCAGCCACCGATCCTTCTCGGCGTTCTGGATGCGGAGAGCCTTAACTTCCTCGACCAGGTCCAGGATGGCTTTCTGCTGCAATTTGACAGCAGAAATCTCCTCTGTCATAAACTCCAGCGACTTCTTAATATCGTCGCCTTCCTCGGCTGACAGAACTTTTTTTCGGGCCCATGCTGAGAGATGCTCTTGTAGCGTTGGGGTGATGACCCGCTAGCTAGTTTGACACTAGCGTCCTTCGTCTAAAGTATTCCAGGAGCAATGATTTAAATTGAGTAGTGTTCACCGAGGTTTGTACTCATGTGGTACTCACTGGTTCTGGTCCGAAATCAACAGCAATCAAAAGCACCGAAAACTATGGGGGGGGGGGGAAAAAAAAAAAAAAAACTAGCTCGAGAAGCAGTGCGTGCATCAGTTCGTCAGTGTGATTCTTCTGTTCTCATTATCTTAGTCCCATCTGCATTTTCAGAATTCCCTCTTATTGGGAGTAATTATTTTACTGCTATTGTTCATATTACCATTGTATTAATAATTAATAGTGATATTGCATTCAGATGTTCAAACATATTGGTATCATATTAGTCTTTATTACAGGTCCAGTAAGAACCACTTTAAACTGTTGAGTTGAATCTAGAATCTTAAATGTTTATATGCAGACTGCATTGTGAAAGAAAAGGCCTAACACGGAGTATACTCTGTGCCAAAATAAGACAGGAAATTATGTTTTTGCAGGGCATTCCTTTTGCAGGAAGTGAAACCAAAAGCAGAGTTTGAGTGCAAGCAGTTGTTTGGATGATGTTATCTGAACAACCAGGTTATTCTTTATTATCTTTTATTCATTTATATCTTTTGATTAAGCTTTTAGTAGAGGTTCTTGATTAAAACATTTATTCAACATATTACATATATAGTTCCAGTTAGGTTATTACATGTAAGGATGAGCCTCTGTTCTGGTGAAAGGTCAGAAGTGCAACGGGTGAGATGAGCGAGCATTTAAGGACGAGACACACATACAGTTAGTGGGTTCATTTATAGGTGAAAGTTTAATCATGTTTTGCTTGCAACTGCAAAATTGTGCCTGCATACGTGATAGTTTCTTGCAGAACTGAGCTTGATGTTCCAGACAGATAAGCGAGCGTCCGGTGACAACAGGAAGACACCTGGGATAGAGACGAGACGATGATCTTTTCAAACTGTGTTAAGTCATTGTGGTTTTGATTTGACGTATGCAAGTATTGTATCTGCTTAATGCATGAAGGGGCGTTGTATTACCCCAACCCTATAAAACCTTTGTTTTGTGCATTGTTTGGGAGATCCACCTCTGATGTTCTGCAGGGTGCATCTCCCACGCGTGTGTTCATTAAAATCATCGTTTGACTCCACCTGGCAGGGTCAGTGTGTTATTTGGATCTCCTCCTGTATCCCCTCCTTAATTTCTGAATCTTAACACTCTCCTGCCTATATAAACATGGACCCTCCCCCGACCCCTCCTCTTTTAATAACACCAACAAAATGAATAAAAGAGTCCATTGTTGAGATGGGAGAGGTCCATCATAA
Organism: Oreochromis niloticus; assembly: GCF_001858045.2. Classification (NCBI taxonomy): domain Eukaryota; kingdom Metazoa; phylum Chordata; class Actinopteri; order Cichliformes; family Cichlidae; genus Oreochromis; species Oreochromis niloticus. Next base: position 292,335 of record NW_020327294.1, on the reverse strand, counting down.
TCTTCCTGGCTTTAGATTTGCATTGCTTGGTGTAGATGGACAGCAGGTCAGGAATCTCTGATCGAATGATGCGCTTGGCTGAGCGTACCACTCTTTGCAGATCTCATCTGTCCTGCTTTGTGCTGTTGCCAAACCAGGTGCTTATGTTTCCCGTCAGGATGCTCTCAATGGTGTAGGAGTAAATGTTTTTAAGCACTGTGGAAGCAGATTTCTTTTCTCATGTATTAATCACATATTTGAATCATATCACATTAGTGATAGTAATGTCACTTTCTCACTTAGTTGTATGCATGTGCACTACAGAGAGACCTTATGCTCTACACACACACAGGGCCATTATAATGAGAGACATTAAACAGATAGTGAAACTCCTTTTCCTTATCAGGAATGTAAATCCTTAGGTGACGGCTAAGCAGAAAACAAGGTCATAATTCTTTCTGTGAGGGAGGAGGTTTAAGAATAGGGCCTATGCTATAGCCCCCCGGAGGGTCCAACAGGTAAGAGTTTGTGGAATGTTCTCTGTCTCTGTCTGTGGATATAAGGTGTAAAAGCACTGGCCACGATTAAGAGATGATCCTAGTGTTCTGACTGGGATGCTTCTCGCCACATTGCAATGTGTTTATTAAACCACTTCAAAACGCTCACTGGGTGTGTTGCAGGTTATTGTTAAAATTTCCAGAACAGCACCTTGAGTGGCAGATGAAAGTTTCTAAGTCTTCTGTGGAAGAAGAGACACTGGCAGGCTTTCTTAAGCAGGGTGTTGATGTGACAGGACCATGAAAGGTCCTGAGTGATGTGGACACCCAGTTAACAGAAGCTGTCCACTCTCTCCACTGACACGCCGCTGATGATCAGGGGCTCATAATTCCTCGCCTGCTTTATAGTGAAGTCCACAATCAGCTCCTTAGTCTTGCTGACGTTTAGGAGGAGGTTGTTCTCCTAACACCGGTTCTCCAGGTTCCTAATCTCCTCCAGGTAGGCCTTCTCAGTGTAGTCAGAGATCAGGCCCACAACAACAGTGTCGTCAGCAAACCTGACAATGGACAGCAGGGGGCCTAAAACACAGCCCTGAGGCACTCCAATTCTGAGTGAGATGGAGGGGGAGACTTGTTTTCCCACCCTCACTGATTGGGGACTGTTTGTGAGGAAGTTGAGAATCCACTGACACAGTGATGAGCTGAGTTCTGGATCCGTCAACTTGGTGAAACGCTTAGAGGGAATTATTGTGTTGAATGCTGAACTGTAGTCCACGAACAACATACTAACATAATTCCCTCTGCCAGTGTCCAGGTGACTCAGGGATGTGTGTCACAGGTGAGATGTGGCTGTTGAATGATTAGTCCAGTATGCAAGTGGAAGTGATGGCAGGAAGTGAAGAAGTGATGTGATCTCTTATATAACTATGTGTCATGTTTCCATTGCACTGATTTATCTTTATCTATGAAGACCCACTCTGAGCTGAACCAAAAAACATGGAAATATAATATGGAAAAATATTCACAGAATAATTAAATTCTACGTATAATCTAAAACTCATAAGTCAAACATCGATACAACACCAATCTGCCGTAGACAACAAACTGTGGTTCAGTGTTGTCCTGATGGAGTCTCATTAACAGCAGCCAGTATGATCCAGGCTTTAGCTGCTGGGTCTCTGTGTGACCTCTCAGACTGTTTAACAGATCAGACACAAAGAGAATCAGAGCAGCTCTTTAAAGACAAACATGAACCCACTCAGGTCACACTTTCCCCACAGATATGAGCATCACTGTCCTCAAACAGCAAATGACCAAGTCTAACATTTGGATCTTTTCTCTTTCATTGTTTTCTTTTTAATGAATCTTTGTAACAATCTGAGGATGTTTCAGGTCAGATTTATCCAGGAAACACAAACATGTAAAGGAGTCATCACAGTTCTCTGACCTTGTTGGTCCAGGTTCACCACTGAAGTCATGAAGTTCAGGTTTGGACCAGTCACTGGTCACAGACGGACAGCTGGATCCAGCAGACTGTCCTCTGTCCTCCTCTTCCTCCATCATCATCTTCTTGTGGACTTCAGTCAGTCTGAGAGGTAAACCACAAACACTCAGTGATTTCATACTAAGAGAAGTAACTGAGTTACAGTCGCTGACCTCTGACCTGTCATGTAACCTAGAAACCAGGTCAATATGTCTGTAGGTTCTCGATTATCAGGTCATGGTGATCTAAGGAGCTTGGAAAGAAAAGAGATTTCTTTAAGTTTCTTGAAACATTTCATCTGAGAAGCTTCTTCAGTTCTAAATCCAAACGGTGGAGAGTCCCAGATATTTAAACCTGAGAGGGAAAGAAAGAGGGTCGCTGACCAACTATTGATCATGTGATGAGTCACATGATCAATAGTGGGTTTTACTGATTCTCAGTAGCTCTGCTTTGACAGTCACCACTATCACTGAGCTGTACAGTGGCTTGCAAAAGTATTCGGCCCCCTTAAACGTTTCCACATTTTGTCAAATTACGCCACAAACATGAATCAATTTTATTGGAATTCCATGTGAAAGACCAATACAAAGTGGTGTACACGTGAGAAGTGGAACGAAAATCATACATGATTCCAAACATTTTTTACCGGCACACAAGGTATTAACTCCGAAGTGGGCTATACTGGAGCATGAGAAATACATGCTTGTAAGTATGATTATATTCTGTGTTCATGTTAAGCAAGTGATGTGAGATGGTTCTGTGGACTCTCATATTTGAAGCCAGCGTGTAGTTGCACTGCCGATGCTAATTGTGTTAGCATGCCAATGGGAAATGTTAGCATCAAGCTAGTGGAATTTGGAGTTAAAATGTTTTCATTTATTTTTCTTGGTTATACCAGCTGCAGTTTAAGTTGTTAAGTCTTCAGTCTGTACCTTGTAATGTGAGAAATATATTATGATCCAAATATATGTTTTAATATGCTTTTCTTATGTTTGTAGTGCCTTCATTAGGGAGACAAACCCTGCAATGACAACTGGAAGCTTTTGCCTATCCTTTTGAAGAACTGTTTATCTATCTGCCAAACTGGGCATTAACATACAGGGAGGGCAGAATAAATATAGAATAAATATACTTACCTACATTTGTTATGCAAATTTGTAATTAATTTTACTTTTGGAAAGTATTTAGAAAGGTGACTGGTTTGTTAACCTCTGGACCCTCCCATTAATTAAGGGATTAAGAGCGCCATGGAGGGGTGTGGTGAAAATGTTTTTCGTTTGCCAAATGTCAGATGGGACGACGGGAGGGTTTAAAATTATTTTCTGATCACTTCTTTAATGTTGTGAAATCAGATTAAATTAACTTTTGTTTGTGTTTAATTTGAAAGACATTATTGGGTTGATTTTTGCTTATATTTTTCCACAAAATAAACGCCATATAATTTTAAAGAATGAAGTCAGAAGTGAGTTCTAAAACAAACCTCCCGTTGCTACCCATGGCCTTGTCTTGGGCTATTTTTTGTGTTTTGGAACTTAAAAAGCCGTGACATTATCATTTATGCATGAAGAGTTCCTTTAACAACATGTGAACAATGAATGTGACGATCAGAAAAAAGCAGAAAAAATGTCCATTTAATGAAGACAAATCACATAAATGACGAGCTTCACTATTAACGTTTAACCATATCTAAATGCAGGTTTTTATTGTCTGTGCACAAACTGGTTGCTGTCTCTCAGTTTGTCAAGAGATTTATTCTAAAGACACTTCTTCAGCTAAGAGTCTAAGAGGAGAAACACACACAGACGCTGCAGCATTTACTTGTTTACAAGGGCGATCACAGAACGCTCACACCAGAGTGGGGGCCCTGTGATGCGCGCTCTGCTCTTGCACTTGTCTTTATTTATACACAAGAAAAATGAATACATTTGACGTGAGCATGTGCGTATGTGATTGTGTGTGTGTGTGTGTGTGTGAGGTCAGAACTGCTTGTTTGACTTATTACTATCATTGTGAGAAGACTCAGATACAAATAATCAGAACACGTTTTGTGAAGAACAATCAGTCCTGAACAATGAAAAGAACAATCAGTCCTAAGTAAGGAAATGATCATCATGCAGCATTCTATCACAAGCAAACTTATATCATAAAAATAAAATTTTCTATTGACACAGTTCAAATTGGGTTTAACTGCAGGCCACACCTTCATTCAATCCAAATATGTGCTGCCTTGTGAAAGGGTTTCATCTCTGAGGTTTCAAAGATAATTTGAAAGACACATTGGTTGCAAGAACTGTCAGCACTAAATAAGACCGAAGATGAACTAAACAGAAAATAAATACAAACACACACAGTTTGTTGTGTGAAGAAATCAAACCTGAGCTGAACAAACAGTAAAGTTCCAAAAACAAACGGTTAAAGGAGGAAACGAAGCAAACTTACAGTTTCTTCACACACACACACCCCAACAACAAGCTCCACTCAACACCTGGACACTAAGCACGGACACACAGGTGAGCTGCTTCCTGGAAGGAGGCGGGACTCCACCTGAAGAGTGTGAGAGGGCCACACCTTCAAGTGTTCACTCCAGAAATATGTAGTCTGCTCAGACTGGCTCAGAGTGAAGTTTACATCCTGATGTGTGAGGACATGAAATCTTGTTGGACGTGATAGTGGGAACACACTGAGGCCACCTACAGGGCAGGTGGGGGACAGCAGGGATCTGAAATCATATGAGATGTTAGTGTGTGAGAAGTTAGAACAAACGGACTTAAGATGGCTCTAAGTGATCAAAGTTGATCTAAACAGAAGAAAAATCCACTGATTCTTTGTAAAGTTCATCTGGTGCTCACATGAATCCTGTGATGAAGGATTTATTTCACTAAATGTTTCTTCAAAGCTCATTTCAACCTGTTGGAGTCATGAATGAAAGTGCAGACTGAGAGTGGATCACATGATGTTTAAGGTGTGTCATGTGACATGTTCAGTATTGTCACACGTGTCTAGATTGTCTCTGATATCATAACTGCTCAAACACTGATGATTATATTTGAAGAATTATTACTGATGGCAGCAAAGTTTGAATGGAGCTCTCTGTCTGTGCTGATTTGTCGCCCTCTGGAGGTCAAAACACAAACTGCATGATGCCACTGTAACCACCACAGTGACAGGAAGTGTTTTTAAATGATGAAACATGTCAGTGATGCTGATAGTGTGTTCATCACAGACGTTCACGCTTCATGTTGACATGAATCAAAGTGAAAGCAGAGAAACTGGAATGAATCAGGTGTTGTAGAAGATGGAGAAACAGGTTGGAGAGAGGATGCTGCTCCTTCTTTGAGATCAAACATGTCGTGTTGTTCACGTGCTGTCAGCGTGATGCAAAGAAACCATGGAAACAAAGTGTGAGTGAAATCAGTCCAAAGTAACAGAGTGAAGAGCAGCAGATGAAGCACAGAGGACACAAAAAGGAAGGAAAGAAGGAAACAAGGTCCATCTGTGTCCTTTCAAACAAACAAACATCAACGTCCAGGACTGAAACATGAATCCACATATTTATACACATATTTATTTAATGAGAATAAAACAAGAATATTTATAATCCATCAACAGTAATGAGGCCTGGGATCCTCCTGGTTACAAACAGGGTCCAGGACTGGGACACTCAGGTGGATCCTGCAGGGTCTGGTTCAGGAAAAGGTGGAGACCAACAGAAACAGTTTTAGTAGAAAGGTATGATTTCATTTATGTGAAGAGATCAGAGCATTATTCTGATTATTAAGCTTAAGTCAAATATACTAATGTGCACGGCGCCGTGACACTTAATGACCTGTTATTGTACATTTGTCACATGTGTGTATTTGTTGTTGTATTGTTGCTGCCATGATGCATCACATGGGACCATCACACTACCACCACCATATGTGATGTTGCTATGAGGCTCCTTTTCATTGATGCTGTGTTAGTTTCAGATGTAACAGGACTCAAAGCTGTCAGAAAGCTTTTGTCTCATCAGTCCACAGAGTCTTTCCCAAACGGGATCATCAACATGTTGTTGGACAATGTGAGACCATCCTTTGTGTTCTTCTTGGTCTGCAGTGGTTTTCTCCTTGGACTCCTCCATGGACTCTCTTTCTTATTGTTCAATGATGACCTTAACTGAGGCCTGCAGGTCTTTCATGTTGTTCTGGGCTCTTTGTGAGCTCCTGGATGTCGATGTGCTCTTGGAGTCATGTTGGTGCCACTGGCTCCTGGGAAGGTTCCCCACTGTTCCCCACTTTCAGCATTTGTGTCTAATGGCTCTCACCGTGGTTCAACAGAGTCCCAAAGCCTTAGAAATGGCTTTGAACCCTGTGCAGACTGACAGCTGTGACTCTGTCAGCTGGTTGTGTAGATGGTGGCATCATGTGTTGCTGTTTGACATCTTTCAGCCTGTTCACTTTCTCACACGGGTTCTGTAGAAGTTGATGAGTCTGTTGATCCAACAGGTCTTCTAGTAATCAGGCTGAGTGTGTTTGTCAAACTGAACTCAGCTTTAGAAACAAATGTGCTTCATCACAGTTCATTCATGATTGAAGCAGAGGGGCAGTTATTTTTGCACACAGCTCAGGTAGGTTGGGATCACCTTTGTGCCTTAATCAATGACAACATCATTTATTTACTTGTGTTATCTTTGTCTAACAGGAACATTTGTGTGATAAAAACAGTCAGAAATAACTGAGTGAAAAGACGTTTTCACACCACTGTGTGTGATCGTCGCCCCTGGGAGAGTTCACTTATCTGCAATGAGAGGTGTGATCAACATGAGTGCACGAGTGTCACATGACTCACAGCTGTGCATGCAGTGGCAAAAGGCTGAGTGTGTGCCATCAGTCTGTACTCAGTCCTCACTCTGAGCCTCACATCTTCCTGCTGCTTCATGAGAGCAGAGCTGAACTTCCTGCTGTGGGAGAGACGAGGAGGATCCTGGTGCAAGAAGCACAAATGATGCAGTTTGTTTCCTGTTTACACTCAAAGGTGAGGAGCTGTGAGGAGATGACATCATCACAGTGATCACATGACGTGTTGGTATAGTCTGTCTAATTCCTCACACTCTGGGGAACATCCAGGACCACCATGTTTGTAGTTTTCTCCTTCCCACTGTAGCTGTGTTTGAACAGTGTGTGCACACATGCTCTTCATCACCCACTGTGACTCCACGCTGGTACAGACTCTCCTCTAACCTGTCACATACTTACAGGGATGGATTTCCACAGTCAGTCTGGCTCTGGCAGATTCACCTGTGGGCTCCACCTCTGTGTGGACTTTCACACTGAGAGTGGGGACATCAGCAGGTGTTGGGATGTTGTAGGTGCACAAATCTGGGAAACAAACAGAACCAATCACAGCTCAGTGCAGCCTGCTGTCACTTTTCTACACCGTGACACTTTTATATTTATAGCTCTATATTTATCTATTTATCTTAATATTTATCATCAATATCTGTGTTTCTCAGTTTCTATCAGTGCCTGATGTTTGTTGTGTGTTTTCTGCTCCGACAGCTCAGTTTCCCTCTGGGATGAAGAAAGTTTCTCTGATTCTCATGTAGACACAAAGTGACTTTATTGATTTTTAATTTAGTGTAAATAGAATTGTACTGTGTGCAGTTATTACTGTCAGCTCTAATGTTGTCTATGAAAACACATTGATTACATGTGAAAATGCTTCTTTAGCCTTTTATAAGTACAAAGAAACAAAGAAAGTCTTTTTGTTTTTGTTTCTGTTTGACACTGACAGAGGATTTCTTTAAATCACCCTGCTGTTCTTCAGCTGAGACGTCTGAGTCAGAAAACACACAAACACTGCAGAAGTTTTTCACTCGCGAGGGGCAGTCATGGAACGCACGAACTGTGCCCGTCTGTCCGCGTCCTTTATTTATACAAGATGTTTTGTGTGTGTGTGTGTGTGTGTGTGTGTGTGTGTTAAGATAACATCAGTCAAGGCAGCGGGTTTTTCCCTTTTCTCTATCTGTATGTTCTCGTAAAAGAGCTGAGCTTGGTCTTCTCTACATCTAAATGTTCAGAACGACAGGATGCGGTTAGTATCTGCATAAGTTCAGCACACAAGTTACTAGGTAAAAAGTCATGTAGAAATATGCTTAATCACAAATAATGAAAGGATACATTTCATGTAGCTGATCACATATATACAATTTTCTCTTGACATTCCGCCCTGTTTATCAGAGAAATGAAATGTACAATAAGTAACTACTTGTCTTTCACATTCTTAGTTACTACATCATTAGCACTTCATCTTCATGAAACAAATAGGAAAAAAGTCTTCATGATCTTCATAGATTTCAGTACATCTGCGTATGCTGTGAATGATAAACTTATCATCTGTGAAATTCCAGCTTTTAAACAAGGAATAACTCAAATAAAGAAAAATAAAATAAAATCAAGAAAAATTCAATGACGATCAACAGTCTCTTTAAAACTTGTTAAAGTTGAGGGCTTCTTCCTGGATCAGGATGACGATGTTGTTGTTGTTGTTGTCCACTTTACAAAAGTCACTCTGAAGGTGGTCGGAAATCAGAATTAGTGCACCTGTCCCGGGGTGTTTCCCATATATGGTTGTGTTAATATGCTCGGCATGTGCGAGCAAACATAACAGTCTTTCTCTGTGGTCTTGTTAAACACATATCGGTATCAGTCACTTTTCATCCAAGGATGGATGTGATCTTGTGTCATGTCCATTAGGTGTAAGTTGTCGTGCGTCCATCTTCTCTGTCTGCCTCGTGGCTCAGCTGCTGTTGGCATCAGCTGGGGTCCTGTAAGGGTGAGCTTTGTAGTCAAGGTAACCATCAGGGTTCCCCTTCACACCTACACCTGGCTGCCTAAAGTTGATCGGATAGAGATTGGAGTGCGGGCTTACCCTACGGGGGCCCCAAGAACGCACTTACCACCCTCACCCCCGAAACAACCAAGCGTAGGCGCTTCCTCCTCGGTGTCGGGGCTTCCCGGGACCTCAACCTTTTTGCGGTGGCTCTGATGTATCCAAGATGGTCTCTCTCTTTTAAACGTGATATGGTGGACATCCCTAAACAATCATGAGTTCTGGCTTCAATTTTTCCAATCCAATTATATCACAGTCAAACTCGTCCAGCTTCACCTGACACTGGTCCCCTTCCTCCACAGTGTCCTGTTTCTTCTCTTTTTCTTCTCCAGTCTTTTCTTCCAAAATTACTCCAAGCATGGCAAATATGACACTCAATGTCCAGTGCTCTTCCACAATTCTTTATCCCACTGTTCAACTGCCCAGCCTGTAATTCACAGTACATGTTGCATTACTCGCTTTTCTTACATGCTGCTGCTGGTCGTCAGTCGTCATCAGTGTTAATGGATTAGGGGCACTGTCGTTTGCCTGCGGTATTCAAATCCACGATGTTCTGTCGGTCTTCATCAGGAGACTGACTGTTCTTTAAGCCCCTTCTCAGGATAAGGAGACAATGAGAGGTGAAGCTGTCAAATTTTAAGCCAAAGGCTGGCCTGTTTTCCTCCCGATTTTGTTAATCTATTGTTCTGCCGCTGTACTCAAGGTTCCAATGTTGAGAGAAGTCCACCTGTATTGGCATACTAAAGCATAGAATTAATATTCTTTTCATTTTTATCTTAAAACCACCATTTGCTTCATCTGCCTCGAGTTTAACTCGTCTGTCTCTCTGTGTTCTTTCTTTACCCACTCAGTTACCTTTTATGGGCATGCATTTCCTGTCCCAGACACACACACACACGGTTTCCTGTTTTCTGCAGACTCTGCAGAGACTTCCTGCAGGCAACAGTCAGACTTTGTCTCCCTTTGAATTTCACAGTCAACAAACAATCAGTAATTCTACTAAATCTTGATCTAAAAACAATACACCTTCATTTCACTCACACACTTTTAAATAGAGCTCTTTCACACATCAAAACAATCAACACTTCTTCACACACATCACCATTCTTTAGGTCAGTTTGTAGCATCAGTCACACAATAATGTCTTAAGTGTGTGTACCAAGTGTATATACTTATGTGTTTTCAATCGGAAAAAATAAACTCAACCTCTCATAACCTCACTCATGGATTTCTTGAATTAAAAGCACTTTCAAACTTTAAAACATCCTACTTTGCATCACAAAAGAAATATATTTCACACTCCTTTATTTCATACACACTTTTTAAACGTTCTAACCTCTTTCAGACGCCATGAATCGTCTCACACACAGCCTTTTCTCTCAAACAGAGTCACTCAAATCAAATACTGACAGCATTCACACGGTTAGAATCACTTAAAATACACTTTCATACGAGTATTTTAAACATGGCTTCCATAATCAGAAAGAGCAAGTCAAAAGAAAAGAAAAAACTGAAACCTCTCATCATCCTCACGGCTTCTCACCACACACACATAACTGAAAATAAAACACACCACCATTTATTACTCAAGAGAGGTTACTACAGGAAAATATATAGTGGTCTTAGGTACTGTACAATACACTCAATCTATATATATTTAAATCATAAGTCAGTCAACTCCTATACATCCACAGTAATGAATTCACACTCTATTTATACTATTGTAGTGAGCAAAACCAGCATCTCAGTCACAGGCATTTAGCAATATTTGCAAACAATAGTTATAAAGCTCAATAAGACTCTACGCCGAAAGCAACACTCTGCATGCGCGTCACCGCTCCTCATTTGCATTCTCACACACACACCGTCTAAAAATAGAATCAGCAGCCAGTGCACTGTTGTGTTGTCTCAAACCTGTAGCTTTAGCTGTTGTATTCAGGGCTTGACTTATTATTTGTTAGTATAGGTTTGCTCTTCATCTCAAGAAAGTCTCATCTAGGATAACAGGTTTACAAACAGGTCAAGTGTCTCTATGCACTTGATTAGTTTAGGTATTTTCCTTATTTTCTTCATCTCCTATATCATTGTACTGAGTTTGAGCAAACCTTAAGCTTGAATCAGACTACTTTCAACAATCATCCACCTCACATCATAACTGACTAAGGTGCCTCTTATTATTAATATTATGTCATAATTAATGTTATTATTGTTTTGTTCTTCCTTTTTTATAACAGCTATAGTATATTACAATACACTACTATACTACTAGTATACAATAGTTCATTATTTTATATTTTATTATGTATCCATCTCGGGCCTGTGTGACCTGCAGCTTCACACCTTCCCAAGCTGGAGACATTTGCTTTTTCACACTCTTTCCTTGGCTGAACAATGACACAGCCTTAATATACCTTATGCATCTCTCTTTTTTATTTGATATGTTTTCGTGTGAATTATCTGGTTTCATGCATGGTTGTCTTCCCAATTTGTTTCATTTGTACCAATTTACAGGTTGTTATCCTTCCCATTATCTCCTATTATCATGTTGAATACACTAGATAAGCTCTACTTTAATTTAAGTTAACCTTAATTTAACCTTTTGTTTATTCCACTTCATTCCTCTTTCCATGCTTTAAAATACAACTCTTGTGTATGCTTTGATTTCTTTTTAGCTTCCTTTTCAGTATTTATTTCTGCTTGGAGGGTTTCTTATAATTTAGTTATACATTATACATACAGTTATACATTTTCCCTCCCACGTGGGACATTTAGGTGTTCTTTGGATTTCTCCATCTATATGCACTAATTTGTCCGGCGCCTGGACATTTTCTCTCTAGCCACTGTTCGTCAACAGTGAGTTTTGTGGGCTGATTCCCCATTATCACAGAACTGCAAAGCTTTCTCTGGTACTAAACTCGGGGGTGGTTGCTGACACGCCCTTCTACCTTTCCCCTTTATCACCAGTACTTGAGCTTTTGCGGGATACACAAAGAAAACAATAAAAAACAAACAATGGAAGTAGTTCAGCAGCCTATTGTGCTGTAAAATCAACTTACTTCCAAACACATACACACATATACATACACACAGATAGACATTTGCGCGCTAATTTGTCACGAAGTAATTTCGGCTACTTCTGAAACCAGTCTAAATATAATTTATTACGAGGTAATTGCGGCTACCTCTAAAACCAGCCTAAATTTAGTTCCTTCCGGCGAACTCAACCTATTTCACGTGTTTTTCCGAAGTAATTCCGGCTACTTCTAACCTATTTTACGCGTATCCCGAAGTAATTCCGGCTACTTCTAACCTATTTTGCGCATTCTTCTAAACCCTTCCGGCGGTTTAAAACCAAAAAGTCTTTTCTCACCCTCAGTCGTCTTTTGCTGGTTCTTCAGGTCATCTGGATCCCAACGTCGTGGACCAGTACTAAATCACCGGCCTGGACCCGAATTCAACGTTCCAGGACTCTCACCTCTACCTGGAGAGGGCTGTCGACAGACTTCGGTGCTGGTTTACCCACGGCGTCAGGATGCAGAAGTCAGACCTTATTGGAGTCACAGAAACGTGTCTGATGTTCCATCTCTAGGCTCGAAGGACCAATTTAAATGACAGAGGATTTCTTTAAATCACCCTGCCGTTCTTCAGCTGAGACGTCTGAGTCAGAAAACACACAAACACTGCAGAAGTTTTTCACTCGCGAGGGGCAGTCATGGAACGCACGAACTGCGCCCCACGACTGTCCGCGTCCTTTATTTATACAAGATGTTTTGTGTGTGTGTGTGTGTGTGTGTGTTAAGATAACATCAGTCAAGGCAGCGGGTTTTTCCCTTTTCTCTATCTGTATGTTCTCGTAAAAGAGCTGAGCTTGGTCTTCTCTACATCTAAATGTTCAGAACGACAGGATGCGGTTAGTATCTGCATAAGTTCAGCACACAAGTTACTAGGTAAAAAGTCATGTAGAAATATGCTTAATCACAAATAATGAAAGGATACATTTCATGTAGCTGATCACATATATACAATTTTCTCTTGACAGACACCAACCAGGACCTGGTCACATGATGCTGTCACTGAGCTGCACTGAAGCACATGCATCTTCACCTCCAGCCTGTATTTTCCTGACACGCTGAGTTCACAGCTTCACTGTTTGTGCCCTTTAGATGTGCACTTATTCCAAATATGCATCATCACTGCTCAGTGAGCAGGATGGAGGAAAGAAAGCATTCAGTATCTGTGCTCGTTCACACTGAACAAATAAGACTTGATCACATATGTGTACATGTAGAGGCTGCACGCTCATTAATATGAGCTGTGCTTCATATTAATAAGCAGCACAGCTCATATTAATATTAGACTGTGTACACAGTCTAATATTAATATGAGCTCAAGCTGTTCTTCAAGCAGCTCGTCTTTACTTTAATACTCAGAGTTTTACTGCAGCAATGAATCAGAGTTTCAGCTTTTTAAACAGACTCGAGTGATGAAAACACAGAAATGTGAAGCTCACAGGTTCACCTGTTCACACCTGCTGACAGATCACCTGTCAGCACTTTCATGTCATTAATCTCAGACTCTGATGTTGATCCTCCAACAGTTACAGACTGACGGATTCTCCTGTAACCTGCTGACATCATCCTGAACACAGTAAAGCTTATTTGTAAGGCAGCTGCAGGTCTGTGTGACGTGTTGAACACAAACAGGAAGTGGATGCAAGTGTGTCACACTGTGACCTCTGAGGACTCACAAATGTTTCAATCCAACACAAACACAAATCAGTCTGATTCCATGTTTTACAAAAACCTGAACAATGACTGATCAGCTCAGTTTCTCATGCTCACCTTCACTAACCTGATCATTGTGTCTTTAAAACCTTCCTGTGGGTCAAAGGTCTAAACTTCACTAACATCTCTCTCCATTGTTTGCAGGCAGAGGAGACGTGCTGGCAAAGTTTAAACTTCATCAACATTTACACTTTGTTTTCTTCAGGTTTCACTGCTGCTGCCTAAAAACAAAGCAATGGTACCAACGATGAAGAACTCAGTCTGGACTGATTGTTTGCTTCATCTGTGACGTCAGGCTTTAGCTCTTTAACATGTTCAATACATTTTCCTGTAAAACAGTGAATAAGTTGAATAACAGCACTGATATCAGTGACAGTCCAAAAGACTTTGGTGCTCGGCAAAGCTTCAAGTTTCAGCTTTTATTGTGATGTACAGATAAACAGAGCAGCCACATTTATCTAGAATGAAACTCTTTGGCTCCTCAGCTTTACATGAGCATGTAGAGAGTGTGCAGTTATATTAGGAAGAAAATAACAGAGAATAATAATAATAATAATAATAATAATAATAATAATAATAATAATAATAATAATAATGATGAAAAAAGACAAAGTATTAAATATTTAGGGAATTTAAGACAAGTTGGTATTTGTAGTTGTAGTGAGTGTGTAGTGGTGTGTGCAGAATGTCAGCAGGTCAAAAGCCTGATGGCTTGTGGGTAAAAACTGTCCCTGTGTCTGGTAGTGCGGGTCTGGATGCTCCTGAACCGCCTGCCGGATGGCTGGAGTGTGAAAAGTCTGTGTCTGGGATCAGAGAGGATCTGCTGTGTCCTCCTCATGCAGCTGTCTGTAGATCCTGCATGGCTGCCAGTTCAGTCCTGCTGATGCTGATCTCACCACCCTCTGCAGAGCTTTGCAGTCCAGAGCATTACAGCTGCCGTACCACGTGGTGATGCAGCAGTCAGAATACTCTCAATGGTGCAGTATTTGTTAGTATTCTGGGTTCATGCTGAATCTTCTCAGGCGCTGCAGGAAGAGCCGCTGTCTTGCTGCTTTTGTGCTCCAACATGGTGAGCAGCTCAGATCCTGCTGATGTTGATGCCCAGGAATCTGAAGCATTGTTTTAAGAGCCAATGAATGCCTGTTTTTTCCAGATGAACTGGTCCTGCTGCTTCAGCACTAAAGCTAAATGCTACTAACTGCACATAATGTCCTCCTGTATATATTCACTTCATGTATATAATGTTCTGTCTCTTTGTGCACAGTCGAGGAGCGCGTCAGGATACATTTCACTGTGTGTTGTACTTGTATAACTGTGCACGTGACAAGTAAAGACTCTTGAAAGGACAGTATAGGTGACCGCACTGATGCCTGTTCATAATTTCACCACTGTCTTGCTGCTTTTGTGCTCACACCATCAGATCCTCGCTGATGTTGATGCCCAGGAATCTGAAGCATTGTTTTAAGAGCCAATGAACGTCTGTTTGTTCCAGATGAACTGGTCCTGCAGTTAGAGTATGAACTCTCTGTAAAGCTGGGCACACGCTGTGGGATTTTTTTCAGCTCGTGCTCAAACAACCGAATCACAGGGGTTAGAAGGTCATAGGTCACGATGCAGGTCTCACATTATACAGCCCGATGCTCTGCTGCGACCTGAGTGCTCACACTGTGCGTCCATAACATGAAGCTTATAACACAAAATCTGTCTCTCTGTCTTTCACTCACACACAACCACCATCAACTTTGCTAAACTGCTAATGAGGAACATGGACTTACCAGGCAGCTGCAGCTGAGCAGCGATGTCCATCCAACTCTTTTCACGGATGCTGCGTTCGTGATAATTTGTGAGGTCACACAAAAGACTCGATGAGCCAAAGTTCTACATGTGGTGCCTCCATCGCTACTCCATCTGTTTCACGTCCATTTCTGTGTTTACTTGTGTGCAGTGTGAGAGGTCGCGTTAAATCGTCTCTTGGCGCTGCTTCAACAGTGCGATACCTTCACGAGGGGCGACCAGGATTTCAAACAGATTTGATTTTCTTGTGATTGCTGATCAAGAGCTGGTCGTGAGCTGTTAATCGCTGCTCGTTACCCCATGTGTACTACACGATGCACAACACATGATTACGGCGAAACTCAGGCTGATCCCCAAAACAGTCACACGAGTGAAAAAGCAGTCAGCTTGGTCCTGGACATTCACATGTGATCTCAAAATGGTGACGCGCGTTTTTATTAGCAGCTCTCTCATTCTAGTCTAAACAACAGTGTCTCAGTAACTTTCCACTAGAAGATGGTCCCCTGTTATCTACTTTCTCCCAGGCAAGCGTGAGTCTACAGCCTTCTACCCCCCAAGAACACGCAGTCTAATGCCTTTATCTTCAGGGCCGTGTCCACTTAATACTACAATATATGGTTATGTGGTATTTTAGTTCATATCAAGCATAGAATTGAGGCACTTCAAATAATTTCATCTCAATAAGAGTCAGCTGGTTCCAGCCGAGCCTCCAGACGGAGCGCCTCCTTCTGTTGAAGCTTTGTGTGCTGAGTCAGATGAAGCCAACACTCTCCTCCATACTTCAACTTGTGATGAAGCTCCTTTAAAATAAGGACAGGCTGTAATAAAGGAGTCCAGTGCTGATGCTGTTTAGTCTCTGACAGAGGAGGACTGTGGCTGAATATTCAGATGATTTTAGTGGAGGAAACTGTCTGAACAGACAGGAAACGATGGGCTCTCTGCAGATTAAAGCTGTTCTAGAATAAGGACGCTGCTGACACGTTGTGTTTGCAGTGGACACAAATGAAAAAGCTGAGCTTCCTGCTTCACTCCAGTCTGGATTCTGATGATTCATAGTTCAGTTCCTCTGAAAATCATCAAGTACAAGGACTGGAGTGAAAACAAGTGAGAAAGCAGCCTGTGAGAAACTGTGACAGACTGTCAGAAGGCCTGGAGAACGACTGCTGATTAAAGCCTTACAAGAAACTCTTTACATACATCTGTAACTATGACAACATGAAAACAGCCATAGCTCCACCATCCATTATTTTTCTACTGCTTATCCAGGTTCATGTCAATATTGAGCTTTTATTTTGAAATCTGTGTGTTGGAAGCTGTCAGTGGTCAAACCAAAATACTTTCAACTTTCTTCATATTTTCATGTAATTCATGTAATCCATTTCTACATTTGTGTGACTCTACATTTGAATATCTGTTTAGTTTGGTGTGAACTTCTGCTTTGTCTCTTATTGTGTCTCAGTCTACCATGTCTAATGTGTTGTATGTCCAACACAAAGCACCAACACTTATTAGGAAGTAATACAGTGAAGTATTTGTCTGAGCTGGCAGTACTAGAACTGCAGTATTTGTTGCTGTACACTGCAGTTAGAATGAAATGCTCTCAGTGTATTACTTCTTCAGTGTTTTTGTGTATTGCTGTGAATCCAGGTCCTAACAAGTAGCTTCCAGAGTAATCAGAGTACTTGCTGTGACAGAGGGGCGTGGCTTCCTTTGATCCAGTGGAGACAGGAAGCTACCGGCTCCTCCTCCTCCGGGATCAGGATGCAGTTTGTGACAGGCCGACGGCCAGGTGCTGCTTACATCAACTTTATTCCTCAGCTTTCAAATATTTGATTTGATATACCTTTATTAGTCCCACAAGCTGCCGACCTATTGCACGCAATGGCGACGCCATCTTACCCTCCGACCATACATACATTACACAAAAACATTACATGGGGAAGACAGGCCAGAGAGGTATAACAATGGAAAAGGCACCACATGAGGAAAGGATCATTTTGTAACAAAAACAGGTCAATGATCTGCTGGCACCGGCACTAAGAAGGAAACACGGGTGCATCCTTTCACATCCCGGTGAAGGAAGCATTCGGCACTCTTCACTTTGATTTAGCGGCTGTAATTACCTTTTGGTGCTCGTTTCATTTTTCCAAAGAGGAGAAATTATGAAAACTGCCAATCAGGCTGAAGATGGACTCATGGGATATTTACTGAATATGATATTAAATCTCATTGAATCACTACAGAACCATTACAAGCATCAGATCTGACTGTATATATGTTTATATGTATGTGTGTGTGTTTATTAGGACTGTCAGGGGTTGTGTGTGGAGGAGTGGAGGAGATGACCCAAACGCAGGACTCACGGTGCAGAAGTGATGACGATTTATTGGAGCAGGTGAATGAACAAAGCAGGAACGGCAGAACTGACTAGCTGACTGAAAGACTGAGTGGCTGGCTGAATAACTGAACACTAACGGGAACGACAACATAACATCAATGACACGACAAAGAACTGGTGAAACCGAGGAGCTTAAATACACAGGTTGTCAGAATGATGACAATGATTGGAAACAGGTGAGTACAGGCTGAACATAATCTGACTAATGACACAAGCTGACACTGGACAAACAGGAAGTGAGAACATTGTGGCAAACTAAACTGAACATGAACAGAGCTGAATCACTGGGTCAGCGACCCAAGAAACCTGACAGTACCCCCCCTTTCAAAGGCCGGCACCCGACGGCCGAAAGAAAGAAAAACCAGAACAGGGCGGGCAGAGGGGGCCCAGGACGGAGGGACAGAGTCCAAAACAAAGCAGTCCAGGTGGGCGGCCACACGGCCAGTGGCTGAGCCGATACAGTTCTGGTGGGCGGCCATGTGGCCGTCGGCTGAGGCGACTGAGCAGGTCCGGAGGCCGACCATGCGGAAGGCGGCGGCCACTGAGCAGGTCCGGTGGGCGGCCGTGAGGAAGGAGGCGGCGGCCACTGAGCAGGTTCGGAGATCGACCACGCCGGCGACGAGGTCCAGCTGTTGGCGTCGAAAGTGGCCAGCGATTCCGAGGTGCCGGCTTGGGCGGCGGCATGGCATCCGCAGGACCAGGCGAAGCCGAAGCTGAGGCTGAGGCTGGACCAGGCTGAGGCTGGACCAGGCGAAGCAGACGCTGAGGCTGACGCTGAAGCTGGACCAGGCGAAGCAGACGCTGAAGCTGGACCAGGCGAAGCAACAGCTGTAGGGCCAGCAGGCGCGGAAGCCTCTGGCTGGAGACAGGCAGGGCCAGTAGGCGCGGAAGCCCTGGCTGGAGACAGGCCGGGCCAGCGTCTGCGGAAACCCTGGCTGAGGAGCGGCCGGGCCAGCGGGTGTGGAAACCCCTGGCTGAGGAGCGGCCGGGCCAGCGGGTGCGGAAACCCCTGGCTGAGGAGCGGCCGGGCCAGCGGGTGCGGAAACCCCTGGCTGAGGAGCAGGAGAGCTCACAGCTGGCTCTGGGTGCTGTGGCTGTAGGTCCGGGAACTGAACAGGATGGTGGATGAGTGACTGGACCAGAGACTGATCAGGAGATTGGGCAACGGGCAACTGAACTACAAGGTACTGGATGACAGACTGAACTGACTGGACTACAGACTGGACAGGCTGGAGGACGGGCGACTGGGGAACAGGAGGAGACTGGACTGACTGGACAGGCGGAGAGTGGACTGACTGGACAGGATGAGACTGATCTGCAGGGGCCTGGAGGACAGGATGAGACTGATCTCCAGGGGCCTGGAGGACAGGATGAGACTGATCTCCAGGGGCCTGGAGGACAGGAACAGGCTGAACTACAGGTGACTGGACAGGAGCAGGCTGAACTACAGGTGACTGGACAGGAGCAGGCTGAACTACAGGTGACTGGATTGACTGGGCTGGAGGCTGAACAGCAGGAGAGTGAACTGGCTAGACTGAGGAGGCTAATGGATAAACAGAGGTTGGTGAGGCTAATGGCTGAGCTAAAGACTGAGCTAGTGAGGGGGATAAAGCTGCAGCTTGGGCTAGTAAAGCTGGTGCCTGAGCAGGGGACACCTCAGCTAGCCTAACCAGTGATAGTGCGAGGGAGTGAAAAGCTGGATCAGGAGGTGGATGAAGAGGTGAAGTAGCAGGTGGACCGGTTAGCTCTTTCAAGTCTCTAGGGAAGTCAGGCTGGGTTCTGGCTGCCTTCAGCCTGGGTTCTGGGACAGGCACGGAAGGTGGCTGGACACCAGTCACCCTCACCCGAGAAACAGGAATGGGTGTGGAGGTAGACTGGGTCACAGCTGCTCTCGTCCTGGGAGCTGGCACAGGTGGGGGTGCCACAGAGACAGACTGAGCCCTGGCTGCCTTCACCTGAGAAGGTGAAACAGGTGAAGGGAAAGGCTGAATCTGAGCCGCCGTGCTGGCAGAAAAAGGTTGAGTAATGGGTGAGGAAATGGTGATTGAGTGGGAGAAATTATTAGGTGTAGCGGGGATAATGTCTTTAGCAGTGGCCTGTGATGGTGGAACAGTCTCTTTGGAGGCAGAATGGTGTGTATTAATAGGGTAGTCCAGAATGTAATCACAATATAGAGTTTTTTGATTAGGTGGATAGTGAACAGTCTCTGGCTTGCAGTGAGAGGAAAGAAAAAAGTCTGTTTCGCTCACCACCGGGAGCTGCAGCTCTGAATGGGAAGCGCGTTGGCGGCGTGTGCGCCGCTCTCTCCGGGAAGAGAGAGTGGGCGGGGTACACAGCCGAGCTTCTGGCGCGGGAACCTCCGTTGAGCCGAGATGGGAGGCGAGGCCGCTGTGCTGTGGCGAGGCTGAAGGTCCGGTGAATGAGGCAGGTGGCGTGTGAGCGAGGAGCGGACCCGCAAGTGAGGGAGCCGCCGAAACGCGGCGAGAAACGCCCACTCTCCGCGGCAGATGTTCCGGTGCAGGTGGGGCAGCAGGTGGGAGAACGCGGTGTCTCCGAGGCCCGCCCAGAGCCAGGCGAGTTCCCTCGAAGATGTGCTCTCGCTCCGCGAAGAGACGCTGTTTCTCCTTAAGCTTCTCCGCCCAAATGGAGAGCGCTGCCTCCTGCCGCTCAAAAAGGTGACCCAAACGCAGGACTCACGGTGCAGAAGTGATGACGATTTATTGGAGCGGGTGAATGAACAAAGCAGGAACGGCAGAACTGACTAGCTGACTGAAAGACTGAGTGGCTGGCTGAATAACTGAACACTAACGGGAACGACAACATAACATCAATGACACGACAAAGAACTGGTGAAACCGAGGAGCTTAAATACACAGGTTGTCAGAATGATGACAATGATTGGAAACAGGTGAGTACAGGGCAGAACATAATCTGACTAATGACACAAGCTGACACTGGACAAACAGGAAGTGAGAACATTGTGGCAAACTAAACTGAACATGAACAGAACTGAATCACTGGGTCAGCGACCCAAGAAACCTGACAAGGACATGGAAAACAATGAAAGGCACATTTTTCATGACGTCTGTACTTTGACACAAACTCAACTTTGATATTTTTATGTATGCAGCAGCAGTAATGACAGAGAAATCATCAAGATGCAAAGGGACTCAAATGGTTACGGTCAGGAGGTCAAAGGTCAGAGCTCCCGTGGGTCTGAGGGCGGCCTCACGTTGGAGAAGGATGAAGGAGTCTGACCTGAGCCAGTGTTTGACATGAACACATCAGCACTGCTGTCAGTGAGCCTAACGACAGCCGTTAGCATCATTTCAGTGTTTCAGTCATTTAAAAACACTTCCTGTCACTGTGGTGGTTACAGTGACATCATGCAGTTTGTGTTTTGACATCCAGAGGGCGACAAATCAGCACAGACAGAGAGCTCCATTCAAACTTTGCTGCCATCAGTAATAATTCTTCAAATATAATCATCAGTGTTTGAGCAGTTATGATATCAGGGACAATCTAGACGTGTGACAATACTGAACATGTCACATGACACACCTTAAACATCATGTGATCCACTCTCAGTCTGCACTTTCATTCATGACTTCAACAGGTTGAAATGAGCTTTGAACAAACATTCAGTGAAATAAAACTTTCATCACAGGATTCATGTGAGCACCAGATGAACTTTGTACTAACAACACTAGAAAGTGTGACTGGATCTATAGACTGGAAACAGAAACTCACTGTGAATGTTTGTAGTATAAAGACTTATACTTTAAATAAAGCCAGCAGTCTGGGTGTGGCTGTATTAGATGTCTGTTCACACTGGCAGATACAACAAGGTTTCATGTTAACAAGTGAACTTTTCTCTGAACCAGTCTGAAGTCAAACACACTGATGAGGGTCAAGGTCAAATTTATTTATATAACACATTTCCAGACAGACGATGCTGAACAAAGTGCTTAACAATATAAAAATACGATTAAAAAGAAACAATATAAAAACAATAAGAAGAATATAAAACAATGATAGGACAATAAGAGAGTTAAACCAATTAAGACTATTAAAATAAGACAAAAATGCTTGGGTCATACTGTGTTACAAGCCAGGGCATAAAAATATGTCTTTAGTAGTGATTTAAATTGATCAAGTGTTTGTGCAGTTTTATTATTCAGGGGAAGACTATTCCAAAGTCTGGGACCTGCCACAGAGAAGGCTCTATCGCCACGAGATTTGAGATCAGTCTGTGGGATGGATAGCATTATTTTAGAGCTGGACCTTGTGGTTTTTACTGGAGCATAAACAGAGAGGAGCTCAGACAAGGGGCTCGGGCATTAAGTGACTTAAAAACAAAAAGTAAGAGTTTAAATTGGATCTCCAAAAGTTGATTCTGTTCATCTGGACGTAACGTTTTCAGTGGGAGAAACGTGTCATCACTCATCCTGTATCTTCATCTCATGTGTATCTTCAGTAAACCATACAGACTTGGTGTAGATTCCCCTGGGTATAGCCTGTGGTATAAGGTCCGGTCTATAGCATTGTCTTGTTCTAACTGCTTCAGACAGTCTATCACCCTCTTCCTGGGTCTCGTTTCAGGGGCTCATAAGTATTTTTGTCACTGAGCAGGGAAAATTTTTCTAATGATAGTCTTTGTGGTTTAGCAACACTGTGCGCCTACCCTTGTCTGCCGGAAGGATGATAATGTTGTTGTGATGTGAGTGCCTTCCTTTCCTCCATGGTAATGTTGGACACTCTCCATATTTTGCGGTGGTTTCCGACGTACAACAAGTAAATCAAACTTCCTTTGTTGCCTGGTCTTAGACTTCTTGTGCTGTGCTAGATGAGCCTTCTCAGTGAAGTCAAACACCTTTTTAAGAGTACTCTCATCTAGAAGCATTGTAAGTCTCTGTTGGATCCGCTCCTCTTGAGATTTTAGCATGTCTGTTTAGAAGACTGGGGAAACCTGCAGTAAGCTGAGACTGAAGAAACGAAAACGCCCAGATGAACAGAATCAACTTTTAGAGATTTACTTACCTGGATGATTGAGAATGCATCAAGACGTAAAAATTGGATCCTGTAGGAGACAGGAAGCCAGTGTAGAGAAGCTAAAACTGGAGATATATGTTCTCTCCGTCTGGTGCAGGCAAGCAGCTGCATTTTGGACCATCTGAAGACGATGAATGGAGACCTGGTCGTGACCAAAATACAATGTATTGCAGTAGTCCAATCTGCAAGTAAGGAAAAGGTGAATGACACGTTCAAAGAGGTTTGTATGCTGACCAGAAAAGAGAGAAAATGTTAACAGGTCTTGTTTAAACAGACAAGTAGAACAGAAACGTGTCCTGTTAGTGTCTGACTCTCACTCTCTGCCTGCTACACAAAACCAGAAAGAAGAAGGACCAAGCAGGAGTTTCATCCGAGCTGCACTCTGGTTGGTTATGATAGTGAACATGTCTGTAGTAAAGATTAAGTATGCTGCAGGGACCTGAGAAAAACTGCAATATGGAGTTAAACTGAGGGAGCATGAATGAGTACATCATACACCACCAGGAACAGGAAGAAGCTTATAAGAGTGACTCACCGTATTCTTGTATACATTATACAAACACTGTATACAAAAACTATAAGAAGTGTCAAGGTTGTAGATCTTTCTATCTGGCAGTGAAAAAGTAAGAAAAGCGAGGATCTTCAAGGTTTACGATCCTCAAACTGGAACATCAGGTTTCAGTGTTTAGTGTCAGATCTCAGAGCTGTAGCAGAAACAAGCTCACAGGTCAGTTCAGTTTCTCTGTTTACACAGCACAGCTGAAGGACATCAGGGTGAGGAGGACGCTCTCATGCTTTGACTCCTCAGTTATTCACAGTCTGCCACATAAGTTGCCATGGTGATGTATCCCAGTGAAAAGTGACCCGGCTTCAAATTACCAGAAATAAGCCAGAGTTAAACCTGAAGTCAGCTGCTGTCACTCACACTGATACCAACAGCGATGTGTTCACTCCAAATAAAAGCTTTATGCTTGTGTGACAGAACACTCTGATCTGATTCTTTATGGGATCATGTCTGAGGTCAGAGGAGCCTTTGTGAAGTGAAGCTGTGTCTGCTGTTTGTGTGAGATTAAATTCATTAAATCTGCCTTTCAAAGAGAAAATGTGTTCTCCCTATTCCTGCGAGTTTACACTAAACAGAAAGAAAGGAAAAAAATGGTGAAAGGAGGCTAGAGTTTTGCTTCACTTTTGATAATTTAAATCTGTTGTTTAGGAATTTGAAGGGTGTTGTTAACTGAAGGTGAGTGCTGCTCCTACTGACCCCACCCCTCCCACCTGTCCTGCTTGGAGTCCTGCCTCCTTCCAGAAAGCAGCTCACCTGTGTGTCCGTGTTTAGTGTGAAGGTGTGGAGTGGAGCTTGTTGTTGGTGTGTGTGAAGAAACTGTAAGTTTGCTTTGTTTCCTTCTTTGACAGTTTGTCTTTAGGAGAATAATTTGTGCTTTGAAGCAAATATTTGCTTTAACAGTTTGATGGATTTAATTGTTTTTCTTAACACTGAACTGAATATTTTCAGACTGATGACACTGCATTCAGCAATACAGTCATTTTTAGTAACAGCTTCTACATTAATCCTGAACTTGGAGTTAATTAGTGTGAAGATTTTAACTCTGCTGTTCCTCTTTGAATCATGGATCAGCTGAAATGTTTAAAAATGTTGCTCACACGTGTTGAACTGACTGAATATTAATGGACTGAAGCTTCCAGTCATAGTGAATCAGTGTGTGTCAGTGAATGCATCGTGTGTGCTTCATGGCTCGAGTTCAAAAGCTGCTTTTAGTGTGTGATCAGAATCCAGGACTGAGAGCAGCAGCAGAGTTGATGGATGATGAATTACTGGATGGAAGAAGCTTCTCGTTAGCAGTAAATAAGTGTGTGTGCAGTTCTCTGCAAACTCAGCAGGAATAATTAGTGTGAAACTTTAACTCTGCTGATCCTCTTTGAATCATGGATCAGCTGAAATGTTTAAAATGTTGTTCACATGTCTTGAACTGACTGAAGCTTCCAGTCACAGTAAGTCAGTGTGTGTCAGTGAATGCATCGTGTGTGCTTCACGGCTCCATCTAGTGGACTGATAGTAGAGATAAGACAAGATGACCTTTATTAGTCCCACAGGTGGGAAATTTGTTTCGTTACAGCAAAAGTGCAAAGTTATGTAGCAGAAATTAGAAAATACTGGAATGCAATAAAATAAAATAAAATACTATATACAATAGAATAAAATAGAATAATATATACAATAGAATAAAATAAGAAAATACAAAAGTACAACTTTATCAGAAAAAAAATTGCACATATAGCAGTCTTATTGCACATGTGTGTGTTTGATCAGTTGAAGTCTTTGTTGTGGAGTCTGACAGCAGTGGGGAGGAAAGACCTGCGAAATCTCTCCGTCCTACACCGTGGGTGCCGCAGTCTCCCACTGAAGGAGCTGCTCAGTGCTGTCACAGTCTCATGCATGGGGTGGGAGATGTTGTCCAACAGGGATGACAGCTTAGCCACCATTCTCCTGTCACTCACCACCTCCACTGGGTCCAGAGGGCATCCTAGAACAGAGCTGGCCCTGCGGATCAGCCTGTTCAGTCTCTTCCTGTCCCCAGCAGAGATGCTGCCGCCCCAGCAGACCACACCGTAAAAGATGGCTGAGGCCACCACAGAGTCATAGAAGGTCTTCAGGAGTGGGCCCTCCACTCCAAACGACCTGAGTCTCCGCAGCAGGTACAGTCTGCTCTGCCCTTTCCTGTAGAGGGCGTCTGAATTATGAGTCCAGTCCAGTTTGTTGTTCAGATGAACACCAAGGTACCTGTAGCTGTCCACAGCCTTGATGTCCATACCTTGGATGTTCAGTGGTTGCAGTGGAGGATGTTTGTGCCTGTGGAAGTCTACCACCAGCTCCTTGGTTTTACTGGCATTGATCTGGAGATAGTTCAGCTGGCACCAGTCCACAAAGCCTTGTGTCAGTCCTCTGTACTCCTTGTCGTCCCCATCATTGATGAGGCCGACTATTGCAGAGTCATCAGAGAACTTCTGCAGGAAGCACTGTGTGGAGTTGTGGGAGAAGTTTGCAGTGTAGATGGTGAAGAGGAACAGAGCCAGAACCATTCCCTGTGGGGCCCCCGTACTGCAGACGACCCTGTCCGACACACAGCCCTGAGTTCTCACATACTGTGGTCGGTCGGTGAGGTAGTCCAAAATCCAGGTAGTGAGGTGATGGTCCACTCCAGAGTTCTCCAGCTTGTCCTTCAGAACCGTGGGCAGAATGGTGTTGAAGACACTGGAGAAATCAAAGAACATGATTCTCACAGTGCTCCCAGCGGTCTCCAGGTGAGCGAGGGAGTGATGTAGGAGGTGAATGACGGCATAATCCGCTCCAATGCCAGGCTGGTAGGCAAACTGAAGTGGGTCCAGTAATGAGCTCACCAGGCGCCGAAGCTGAGCCAGGACCAACCGCTCCAGGGTCTTCATCAGGTGGGATGTTAGAGCCACCGGCCTGTAGCAGTTGAGGTCCTTGGGGCGTGAAGTCTTTGGCACTGGTACAACACAGGAGGTCCCCCAGAGCTGTGGGACTCTTCCCAGCCTCAGGCTCAGGTTGAAGAGGTGCTCCATCACACCACACAGTTGGTCTGCGCAGGACCTGACGACCCTCGAGCTGATGCCATCTGGACCCGCTGCCTTCTTGGCTTTAATCCTCCTCAGTTCCCTCCTAACCTGGGTGGTTGAGAGAGACAGGCTGGAGCCTTGTGTTGACTGTGTATTGGATGCTGTTGTTGGGGGTGGGGAGGAGTGAGCAGGGTGTTTAGAGTGTGAAGTGTCTGAGGTGTCAGAGGTGAGACAGCAGCAGTGGGGGTGGGTGAGTCTGCAGCCGATGTTGGAGACTGCCTCATGGCTGAATCAAATCTGTTGAAGAAATGATTCAGTTCATTTGCCCACCTCACATCCCTCCCAGGCAGAGAGTTCTGATGTTTGTGGCCTGAGATGGTTCTGAGGCCTCTCCAGACTTCACCAACGTTATTTTGCTGAAGCTGGTTCTCCATCTTCTGCCTGTAGCTGTCCTTCCCATTCCTTATCAGTCCCCTCAACTCTCTCTGCACCCTTTTCAACTCCTCTTTGTCTTTGGATTTGAAGGCCCTCCTCTTCTGCTTGAGGACAGCTTTAATTTCTGGGGTAATCCAAGGTTTGTTGTTGGAGAAACACCGTACAGTCCTGGTAGGTACGGTGTTATCCACACAGAAATTAATATAGTCAGTAATGCATGTAGTAAGGCTGTCGATGTCCTCTCCGTGGTCGTCACAGATCACCTCCCACACAGTCGACTCAAAACAATCCTTAAGAGCCTCCTCGCTCTCCTGCGACCATCTCTGCACTGTGCGGGTGGCTGGTGGCTCCCTGCGCACTAAGGGCTCATACACAGGGACAAGGTGCACCAGGTTGTGATCAGATCTGCCCAGGGGAGGGAGAGGTGATGAACTGTATGCCTCTTCTGCATTGGCATACAGTAAGTCCAGTGTTTTATTGTCTCTGGTTGGGCAGGTCACATACTGGGTGAAGGTGGGCAGTGTGGAGTCCAGTGAGGCATGATTAAAGTCCCCTGATATTATGAGGAGGGCTCTCGGAGATTGTGTTTGCAGTCTGCTGACCACTGAGTGGAGAGAGTCACGGGCTGCATCTGCGTTGGCCGAAGGGGGGACATACGCTGTTTTCGCGATAACATGCAAGAATTCCCTGGGGAGGTAGTATGGACGCATGCTAACGGCTAACAGCTCAATGTCTCTGCTGCAGAGTTGTTCTTTCACAGTGATGTGCCCAGGATTACACCATCTGTCATTCACAAACACTGCCAGTCCCCCTCCTTTCCTCTTACCGCTCTCTCTCATCCTGTCCGCTCGCAGCAGCTGGAATCCCGGTAGTGTCACGCTCGTGTCCGGAGTTAGCGGTGTTAGCCACGACTCCGTTAGCATCATGATGCTACATTGCCGGTACTCCCTCTGTGACCAGGTTAGCGACGTGAGCTCATCCATCTTATTGGGCAAAGATCTTACGTTTCCAATGATTACAGAAGGGAGAGATGTTTTACAACGTCTCCATCTCAGCTCGCTGGGAATGTCGAGTCTGTCCGCCGGCAGTACCGCTGCAGGACGCAGCGTAACAGCTGATCCCTAATGTAAAAAAAGGATTCCTGCGCAGGGTCCCCAAACAGGGGTGAAAAAAGGGGGAAAAAAACAGAGGAAACCAACCATGACTAGCGCAAAACGGTAGAACATGATTGCTGAGTCTAATTGCTAATACTTTAGTTACAAAACAATACGAGAAAATAAAGAGGAGAAAGAAAGAAACTCAGAATGAGCAGAGCTGCTGTAACAGGCTGCCACACGCGAGGGGTGCTGGAAGGAACTGTGCAGAGCAGCTGATGGCAGCTTCCTCTGCCTCACACTGCTGTCTGACTGCATTCAGCTGACACTGAGATGAAGCAGGAAAGAAGCAGCTGATATTTGGACAGCACACATGATGGAAAGGAGGATTTCAGTTGATGTGCACATGAATGATTTGTGTTTCCTCTGCAGGTGAAGGTAGAAAGTGTGTGTGAGCTGAATTGAGCAGCATGGATCAGTGTGAGGACAGAGAGGAGGGAGTCCCTCCCTCTAAAAGCACTCTGTGTGGGGAACATGAGAGCCAGACCAAAGCTCAGAGGTGAGATGACCATCTCTAACTGTCCATGACTCTTCTCCATGTCACAGCTCAGCACTCACATCACTGCTTAATTTGTAAAACATGTATATACACACTATATACACACTCACACACACACATGTAGAAAAACATATTTAGTTTACACATTCAGTAATGTATATACCTTTATATATTGTACATATATTTATTACTTTTAGATTAGCCATTTTTATATTTTGCTTGTTTTACGTTATTGTATTTTTGCACAACTCTGTTGCTTGTGAAGCTCGCACACAAGAATTTCACTCGCATGTACTGTACCAGTGTACCTGCACATGTGACGTGACAATAAAAGTGATTTGATTTGATTTGATTTGATTTGATTTGATTTGATTTGCTCCATCATTATTCACAGGAACCAACCTGGACCTCCACCCAGCTCTGTGTCCTGTAAGAGTGATGTTTTGATGGACGCCATTAGAAGATCTGAACAAAGACAGTTAATGTCAGTGTATAAAAGGCATAAAATTATATCAGCTATTTGTATATAATGAGACTTTTATTAAAGATTTAAGATCGTTGTTTTAGGATCCATCAGAACCTCAAAGCTGGACCTCCACCCAGCTCTGTGTCCTTAAAAAGTGACTGGTCTGCAGATCACCCCATTAATTTTAAAGTCCATCCTCCATCTACTGCAGAGAGGTGAGCTGTTAGTAACATGAAATGCTTGATGTTGTTGGATAAAACTCCAGTGCAAACATGTCATTCTCTCAATCTCGTTTAAACTGTCTCTTAAATCTTAAACATTAAACACTACATGTATAAAGGCTAATTTACAGGTTTGAGTGCTGCTCTGAAAAATAGTCCTAGATTTAACTGCGTGAAGCTGGATTTAAGAAATAAGCATTTAATGTTTTAGAACAAGCATATGTTGGGTATTTACTGACACTACTAATACGTTAGGGAAAAAATAAGGACAATAAAACTAAAATGCAGTTTAAGAGGGACACTATTGTACTGCCAATCTTAAAAAACAAGGAAACATTGTTCACTCTCCTTTGGTCTCTTTGACAATAGGTGGTTAATTGCCAGCTGACATAAAACAGTAAAACTTGTCAGCTTTAGTACTCACTTGTGTAGAGTCATTTATGAATGATCACAGTGCTGAGATGAGAAACTTCTTTTTTGTTTGTTTGTTTTCCCCCTTAGCACATCCAACTACTTTACAAAATAACGTGTTACTACACATGCATCACACCAGAAATACAACTATGACTTTACCAAAGTGCAATCGGGAACCCCGACATCCATCACAGTGTGGCATGTCTTCCTCAGAAGCTCAGTGTTTTCCGTTAAACAGATCAGCCTTTTCTTATTTCTACCTAGGTTGGAAGAAGGTCTAACAGGAGAGAGATGATACAGAAACATGACATCCATATAAAAAATAAACACGTTTTCAATGTACAACTTTTGAAACTTTTATATAAAAGATCTGCACACTCTTCCCACTGAAACCAGTGATGAAAACAATATTTAAACTAAATATATTTTGGATAAATTAAAGCATTATGAAAGCTGTCCTTGGTTCCCTTTATTTTTTACTTCTTTCCCTATCAGATACTGCCCTGCATGATAATCAGGACAGGTGAGAGGTTCCCTGTATGCAGCTGTTATAGATTGCGTTGGAGATCCTTCTGCAAATACACAAAGAAAATATCTAGAAATTGTTTTAAATGTTTTCAGCTGTCCTTTCGGGACAAAAGCATGGACCTCAGCTGCATTAGGTGGCAATATAACAAATGGTGGCAATATAACTCATTCAAAGGTTAGCTAAATTTGTCTAAAAATGTTTTAAGGTTCTACGTTATGCTAACAATTGTTCAGCTGGATATTTGAGTGATATAAAAACCCAGTACTTTGAAAAGTTCATTTACAGACCTCTTCACTTCGGCCATCTGCCATCTTTTCCAAATGGCTTATTTTTTGCAATGAATCCTGGGATAGGGTGAACCACAAAGTATACACCTAAGCCATCATTAAAATCCAGGGAAAAGGAGGATACTTTTGGGGGATGCATTTTGAGGAGGCTTCAGATTTGAACAGCCATCCTTGCTTTCTGTATATTAAGGGCATGCTTGTCATGTTGACTTCAATGCACTAAATGAAGCTATTTAAAAACAAAGAAACAAAGAAACACTACTATTATGCAATTAAATCAGTAAAAAACAAAAAATACATAAAGAGAGATTTTATTCTGATATGAACTAAAGCTCAATATCTTTTAAAAAGTCATATGTTATATTATAAACAAAGTCTGCTTTGTATAAAAATTCAGGAAAATCATTATTAAGTTTAAATCAGGCGTGTGTTCTCCTACAGAGAGGTAATTGTGTGTAAATGTTGTTGTGCCTCAGTGTCTGTGAATAAATCCTCCATCATGTTTAATGTCAGTTCAGCTCTGTTTCACATACATTTCTATGTTCATATCTGAAGCGGGGTGTGTGTTGGAGTGTTTCCACAAACACAGCAGTCAGAGTGTAAAGAATGGATGTTGTAGGAGGTGTTTCTGTAGTGTCCAA
This sequence comes from Oreochromis niloticus, assembly GCF_001858045.2. Taxonomy (NCBI): domain Eukaryota; kingdom Metazoa; phylum Chordata; class Actinopteri; order Cichliformes; family Cichlidae; genus Oreochromis; species Oreochromis niloticus. The sequence goes on along the minus strand of NW_020327294.1, from coordinate 261,235 downwards.
ACTAACAATTCTGGGTCAGTGGCTCAAAGTTTTATTAAAGCATGTACATGGGGTGGCTGTAGCTCAGGTAGGGGTGGCTGTAGCTCTGGTGGCAGAGCAGGTCAGCCACCAATCAGAAGGTCGGTGGTTCGATCCCAGGCTCCCTCCTGGCTGCATGCCAAATATCCTTGGGCAAGATACTAACCCCATGTTTGCCTACTGGTGGTGGTCAGAGGACCTGGTGGGGCCAGTGTCCGGCAGCCTCGCCTCTGTCAGTGGGCCCCAGGGCAGCTGTGGCTACAATGTAGCTTGCCATTGCCAGTGAGTGAATGTGTGTGTGAATGGGTGAATGACTGAATGTAGTGTAAAGTGCTTTCGAGTCCTTAGGGACTGAATAAAGCGCTATACAAATGCAGGCCATTTACCATTTCACCATTTAAATTCTTACTAACACAGCACACACACACACAAAAAAAAAAATCAACACTTGCCCCATTTCTGCAGTCTATCCTTCAAGCTTGGGTCCTCTACCAGTGGCCTGGGAGCTTGAGGGTCCTGTGCAGTATCTTAGCTGTTCCTAGGACTGTGCTCTTATGGACAGAGATCTCGGATGTTGTTCCAGGGATCTGCTGGAGCCACTTGCCTAGCTTGGGAGTCACAGCACCTAGTGCTCCGATTACCACGGGGACCACTGTTACCTTCACCCTCCACATTCTGTCAAACTATACCCTGAGCCCTTGGTATTTCAAACGCTTCTCGTGTTCCTTCTTTCTGATGTTGCTGTCATTCAGAACCGCTACATCGATCACTACGGCCATCTTCTTCTGTTTGTCTACCACCACTATTTCCGGTTGGTTAGCCACCACCATTTTGTCCATCTGGATCTGGAAGTGCCACACAATCTTAGCTCAGTCATTCTCCGCCACCCTTGGGGGTGTCTCCCATTTTGACCTCGGAACTTCCAGGTTATACTCAGCACAGATGTTTCTGTACACTATGCCGGCCACTTGGTTATGGCGCTCCATGTATGCCCTGCCTGCTAGCATCTTGCACCCTGTTGTTATGTGCTGGATTGTCTCGGGGGCATCTTTACACAGCCTGCACCTGGGGTCTTGCCTGGTGTGATAGACCCCAGCCTCTATTGATCTTGTGCTCAGAGCTTGGACCTTTGCTGCCATGATTAGTGCCTCTGTGCTGTCTTTCAGTCCAGCTTTGTCCAGCCACTGGTAGGATTTCTAGATATCAGCCACTTCCTCTATCTGCCAGTGGTACATACCGTGCAGGGGCCTGTCCTTCCATGATGGTTCCTCATCCTCCTCGTCTTTCTTGGGTTTCTGTTGCCTGAGGTATTTACTGAGCACTCGGTCAGTTGGGGCCTCTTCCAGATGTATTCATGGATGTTCCTTGTCTCATCCTGGACTGTGGTGCTGACACTCACCTTCCTTCCGCTTAGCGTACAGCCTCAGGGTGCTAGACTTGGGGTGAAACCCTCCATGCATGGTAAGGAGCTTTCTTGTCCTTATGTCTGTGGCTTCTATCTCCTCCTTTGGCCAACTTATTATACCAGCTGGGTACTGTTACGGGTTCGAAATTGAGGATGAGAGTAAAACAATGATAGTCCAGAAAAGGCCGTTCAAACAATTGATTTTAATGAATGCACGCAGCGTGGAGAGGTGCAAACTGCAAAGCAGTTGTACATCTCTACCCAAAATACACTCTAGATTGCTTTTATAACATCAGGGTATTGTAACGCCCCTTCTTGCGTTTACAAGCACATAATTTGCATGTACAGAACATTCATGTATTTTAAGAATTAAATGCAACATAGAGGTTCCTCCTTGTGGCATACTCTTAAGAATATGGTGATGATCTAAGGCCTTTGAGGTCACCATGGGCTGGACATCCTTCCGTCACCTGTAACTAAGCAAACTCAAATACCACAAGAAGCTGAATACATTCAGGCCTTTGCTCAGCTACTATTTTACTATACCAATATACTCAGCATATGAGTTATGATATATATATATTTAACTCAATCATTTTAAAGTAGTTATAACTGCACCTGTAATAAACATGTTAATATTTGATTATGATAACCCCTATAATATAAATTATAACATAATGCCAGCAGCTTCAATAAACACTTTGATGAAATGATAATTAATGCAATGATAAGATGATGGTTATGTAAAATAATCCCTGTAATTCCACAATTCCCCCTTTTGACGTCTTCCAAAGACGTCACTACACCATTCCCAGGTCCACTACCTTCGCTCTGACCCTCTCTAGCCGCCCCCTGACTCAGCAAATCCGACAACAACCTCATGTCCTCTAGGTGGTCCAGCAATAAAACACCAGCTCCCACTTGAAAACACTTCATGCTTAAGTGGTCTCTGCTCCTTTTCTGGGTCCCTCTCTAGTGGAAATCTTCTCCTGTAAGGGATAGAAAACAAACAACCTTTCTCTGCTACACCTTACTAACTTACTGTGTTCATCTCAGGTTCCTGTCATTATTCAAAGTTGGTTCACAATATCATATCAGGCAAAATCACAAACCCTACTGCCACGTCTACTTTGTTAAGCTCTTCAGTTAGACTCTGTACCGGTTTGCCAATCTGTGTGTACATGCCTCTACACTTTTAGTGTCTAAATGCACATCTGGATGTATGTGCACTTGTATGTCTATCTGCATCTATGAGTCAATGATTTGTCAGATATAAGGCGTTAATGTGAAGAATGTTTCCTAACTATTAACTCCTGATACTGGAGGGACTTTCCGGGTTGCCCAACCTCTTAGGTTTGGCCTTTTACACTTTTACTAAAGAAATTTTAACAGAGCCCAAAGAGATTTTTATTTTGCTCCTGTGCTTGACAGGTTAAGCGAAGTTGTTTTTTGTTTTGTTTTGAAATTTTTCCCTTCTGTGTGTGTGTGTGTACATAAGTAAGAATATGATAATCAACATAAGATCCCTGGTTTGCAAATGATTTTCTGCCCCCGCTGCAGGGCAACATCATGTGGTGGTAAATCTATGTTGGCTAGTTTAATACAGATATGTAACAGTTGCTTGATTGCATGGCCCACTCAGAGTTGCACAGTTTTAATGTATGTGGAGAGTGTTTTCACAGTTTAAACATAGGTTACTCACATTTCTTGGCTAATTATTTTCCCAATAAAAGTGAAATCACACATTGCATTTGATTTCACTTATGTATTTTCCTGTTCTGGGCTCTATCCATTATATTAACTTTATTTAATCTCAATACTCTTTATGTGTGTGAGCAACGCTTTTAATCTTATTAAACACAACCCAAGTAAAATGCACACCATCCCCATGTCAGCCTAAATCTCCGCTAAAAAGCACACTTCAAAATTTTCTATCTGGATTTACGCCTCTTTTGGCCTCAAGCATATACATAACATGCCAAGGTTACTGTTAATGCCCATTAGACAAGTTTCCATTATCTACGACATTTTATTTCACCCGGCTCACCCTCACACATTTCCTGTTCACTTATTGCATATTTATCTTTAACACCATTTACCTCAGTAGTTGCTAAGCAGAAACAAAGCAACCTGTGGTCCACCTTTACCCTGTAAAATAAACCCCTGTTATGATTGTGTCTGTAAGCATGTTTTGCATTCATTCATTACACTCCACGCCATTCCTGCAAGTTAGGAGCTGTAAAGTTGAAAGCTACATCAAGTCCAGGCCTTTGGCCTGGCCTATATATAAATCATGTGTGTTTGTAAGCGTGCATGCAATTCACCTGCTATGTTCTCATCATCCCTCAACATGTATCACCTGGACACTCTCACCAGTGAAGCTTAAAACCCTCTTGGATAGAACATCAACTCAAAACAAGCACAGTTATGCATTGTGTATAAAATTAACTCAACCTCATGCTAACCTACATAAGTACCTGTCTTAAGAGAGACCTCTGCACAGCTCAGACGCCAATTGCAAGAGCTCTCTAACATTAGAATCATCAACTGTGACTTATATAGTGTTATTTCGGTACTTTACACTTCACACATTTTGAACGTTGTTTATATGGGGAGTTCCTCTTTTTGTGTCTATATTTATTAATATGCCTTGTGCACTAAAGCTTCCTGTTTTTCAGTCTGGCTGAGCACTCGTTTGTGAGTATAAACTGGCCTCTACAAGCCTTCATTAGCAGATACACATTACAAATGCTTCATATATACAGAGAAAAACCCAATAATCCACATTTCACTATTTTGTTCTTTGGTTCAGATTTGGATTCTGTATTGTTCTTTATTTATTATTATTTATATTCAGATTGTTTTTGCTAGTCTTGGTTTGTTGTTGTCTGTTTGGGAGCTGACATAGTCTCTATAAATAAGCTTCTTTTGGTGGAGTAGCATCAGGAGAGAAGCTCCGGAGAGGCATCTTCCATGTTAAACACTAAAATATAACATAAGAAATCTTCTCAACGTGTTGTATATTTTTAATATTTCCTTATTATTTTGTCATAAAATAAATCAACCAAATAACTTAAGCTGTGTGACAGCACCTTGCGTTTACGCCAGGCTGTGAACTGCCCTGAAGCTACACCCCCTTTCACCCCATTTACTTTCTCAATCTTAGTTTAAACTATTCCTGACCTTCTCCTTCTCTCGTCTGATCGTCTCAAGCACGTCCTGTACCAAATTTACTTCTTCTTTTCAAGTCCCACATTTAATTACAAGCTCAAACAGATTTGCCCTATATTGCTGTCTCGACGTGTTTCCTGTCAACTTAACAGAGTTATTCTCAGAACTCAGAGCTGAGGTTCCCCTTTTCTAAGTCTGTCTGTTCTACAAGAGAGCAAGTCGGTAAACAAGTTTATCATCACAAAGGTTATTAGGCAAAGGTCACGTAGACATTTGCCTAGTAACCCTAAAAGAACACATTTCATGTAGCTAATCGCATATATTAACACCCCCTTTTTGTGACACATCTCATGTGTTACAAACTCAAAATCCTTCACTCGAGCTTAGGAAATTAAAAGAAAAAAGTTAGTCCTATCATATTAGGCATACATGCTCCGGCCCTTCAGACCTGTATTTAAGGAATGAAATCAAATTAATCATCATGTCAAATCCTTTCTTGGCTCCATCCACAGCCTGCATCCTTGAAACGTCCTAGAAACAAAAACCTGTGTGTTAACCAGAACATCACCTTTTATACTCAGTTTCTCCACTTCATCCAACCTGTAATATAAAAAAGTTAAAACAGAACAATTATCAGTCATATGTCCAACCTTAGTCCAGTCTTTTGTCAGTGTCCAGTCGGTCCAACCTATGGTCTGCCTCGTCCGTCCAGTCACCATCCATTTACACACATTCACTCACACGCATTACCATCAGGTATTGCTGACAGTGGAGACTATCTCGCAAATATTCAGTCTTCACTCTCAGCAACATCAACTCATTTATTTGTTTTACTTTGTTTTTAAGAAAATAGTTCTTTCTGCTTTTAGACTGGATTGGCTCGCGGCAATCCTTTTACTTTGTCAGCGCTGTTATCCACTCTTTTGCAGGCCTGCTTACAACAAAAATGAGAAAAAAGAGAGCTGAGTATTAGCTCATCAAAGTACAAAACAAAATCACCTGACAGGTTTTTCTTTATAAGTGCACTGTTACAAAACCCTTAAACATGTCCATGTTTATTAACACTCCCTCTTTAAAAATAAAACAACAACCTCAAAAATCTTCAACAATCTTAAATTTCACCCATAGAACACACCCAAAACGTAAAAAGCTACACCGTTTTGTACACGAGATCCCCCTTTAAGCACTTTACCAAACTCACATTCAACCTTAACATATAAGCACGTTCTCACAATATGTCAACACTAATTTATAAACCTCTTAATCAAATTTGCACCTCTGAACAATCTACCCCTCCTTTAAGGCCTCAATCACACACACACAGCAAGCTCCTCTGTCCACATTCACACGAGCTCTCAAACTTTTTCCATACTCAGCCATATCTCAACAATTTAACTTGGCAAAATAAATACATGTTTAAACTTTATCACATTATTCGATTATTTTCATTTTCTTTCTATACTAATCACTTACTCTGATCAATCAGTGCAAGAGCACTCCTGAGTCACTCTTATAAACACTTTTCTTTTGTTTTTCCATCTATTTTATGAACCATTCACACCATTCTCTCACTCATACAAGCAGCAAGCAGATCTTCATTGCATATGCTTATGTTCTTAGCCAGGTTTTTAATCAATATCTATTCATTAAGCTTCAGGAGCTTGTCTTTATAAGGTTAATGCATTTTCTGTTTGTGTGTGTATGGGTATATGTTATTTTGCATCTATGACTTCACAGTCTCCCAGACTTCTTCCCAACTCTCCAGTTAAGCAGTCAGTTTTCTTTTTCCCCGAGTTACTAACCCACATTTTGATTTCCCACCTTAAATTACCGCCCTCCTGGTCTTCAGCTAGGAGCTGGGGCTTGCTTTTCAGGTTCCTGGACACATCATGCTGTGAACAATTCAACCAGAAACTTGCCTTAACTTATCCATAGATGTTAACCTCTAACTTTCTTCCGACTGCTGCTGTGGAGAGCCGGTCCAAGTCTGCTTTACTCCTGAAAATAACAAAACTAAGACATTTTCATTATTATCACCAGTGGTTAAATAACCCATTTCTCTGTCTCTGGTCAGAAACACCAATTATGCCAGGCATGTAAGCGTGTTCTTCCCTGCATTTTATGTTAATTGGGTGTAAACTGCTTCTTCATTAAATTAATTCATTGAGTTTCTCATTGCATTTCTATGTATTCATGTTAATGTACACTACGTGTAAGCTGTTTCTTCATTGCATCCTATATATTCATATTTAATTTATGCATTTCACCACTGAGCTTTAGATTCAAACTATCTCACTTCTGATTCATTTCAAAAATAATCTCACATGTAACAATTTGTATGTGTGTTTTCTATTCATTAAGGTAATAACAATTATTTCTTTCATTATTCTTACCTTTTCTAATGTTTACCTCTTTGTTATGCTATGGTGGACATCCCTAAACAATTCATGAGTTCAGGTTTCAATTTTCAATCCAATTATATCCTATATTCTCGCAGTCAAACTCGTCCAGCTTCATCTCTCACTGGTCCTCTCTGCACAATGTCCTGTTCATGCTTCAAAGCTCCAGCAAACACAGTCTCAACTCAGCTGCTGTCTTCTTCTCTGTTTCTTTACAGTCTTTCTTTCAGATTAAGTCCCAGCATGGCAAAATATCACTCAATGTGTAGTGCTCTTCCACAATTCTTTATCCCACTGTTCAACTGCCCAGCCTGTATTTTCACAGTACATGTTACATTACTCTTACATGCTGCTGCTGGTCGTCAGTCTTCATCAGTGTTACTGGATCAGTGGCACTGTCGTTTGCCTGCTGTATTCAAGTCCACGATGTTCTATCGGTCTTCATCAGGCGATTGACTGTCCTTTGAACTTCTTCTCCGCTTCAGGGACAAAGTGAGAGATCCAGCCGCACAATTTCGAGCCAAAGACTGGCTTATTTTCTCCCAATTCTTTTAATCTACTTTTCTGCTGCTGAACTCAAGGTTGCAAAGTTGAAAGACGCCCACCTGTATTGACCATATAATTAGTATTATATTCATTTTTTCTTAAAGGCTTCATTTGCTTCATGTACCTAGAGTTAAATCTCTCTCTCTGTGTTCTTTCTATACACACTCAGTTCCCATATATGGGCATGCACAGTTCCTGTTCCTCAAACTAATCTAACTCCTTTGTTTTTTTTGTTTTCTTGAATTAAAAACACTTTCAAACTTTAGCACATCCTACTTTTCATCACACAAGAAATATATTTCACACTCCTTTATTCCATACACACCTTTTAAATGCTCTAACCTCTTTCAGACGCCATAAATCGTCTCACACGCACTGCCTTTCTCTCTCTCAGACTTCCCCTTTTCACTTACTGAGACAAATCACCCAGTCACTCAAATCAAATACTGACAGCATTCACACAGTTAAAATCACTCGAAATATGCTTTCATACGAGTATTTTAAACATGCCTTTCATAATCAGAAAGAGCAAGTCAAAAGAAAAAAGAAAAAGAAAACTGAAACCTCTCATAACATCACTGAAGGTCAAATATCTTCATAGACCCAAAAGTAAGCATATTATTTCCCTAGTCAAAAGTCAAACCGTTACTCACAGTAATTTTTAATCTCACAGCCTTTATGTTTTGAAACTAAAAAGAGGAAGGGACAGCGCCCAATTTAAAGTGCGCATGTTGTCACTCAACGACACACACAGAAAATGTAACTGTATATATTATCTCAAACTGAAACAAAACCCATCTAAAAATCCTAAAACATCTTACTTCGACACCCCAAAACACACATGGCTTACAGACATATTTATTAATTAAATTATCTCAAATTCAATTTCAGTTCTCAGAACCCAGGTAACGGTCTTAAGTATCAACAGTTTATGTATCCTATCTCAAAACCCCTCAAAAAGTCATACAGTCATGGCAAGAAATAAAACTTTACTTACATATTGTAATAAACAAAACCAGCATCTTAAGTACATGCACCAGCAATGTCTAGCAGTCCCTATTAACTTCCTCATACTCTATTGACCTCTCAGCTGCCTTATTTGCATTCTCACACACACACACACACAGTCTAAAAATAATACCAGCCTGACTCACAGACTCAGACAAGTCTCTTAATATATTTACACAGACGTCCTATGATTACAACTGCACAGATTTTAGGCTTCTCATTTCAAAACCTACACAATTTAGACAATTTTTAAATTAACCCTCCAAGGGACAAACTCCCTGAGTTTTTTGTCATCAATTTAACCAGTCTCGGCCCCGGACCGTGGCCAAATATCTAAGACCCTACACAATTTAAAAGCATCAATCAACTCAACCCGAAAAGCCCCGTTATGTGGACACCCCACATCCCAGGCTTCCCCGAAGTTTTAAGTTAAAAGGTAGACGCCCGAAACCCGGTTTCTACTGACCAAAAAAGTGCAAACCACCGTCCCGGACGGCAAAGTGGTCCAACCACTAGTTATTCTGGAGTGCCCCAAGCTCCACAGTGACCAACTGACTATCCCTCAACTGAGGACAAGGTCTAAGCGTCCTTGACCTTGGCAACCGTTACGTCTGAGCAATACACTTCTTAGCAGTCCAACTGCCGTTCTAGAATAATTTATAATACTTTGAAAACACCCCATAAAACTACACAAGCAATCTTATTGATGTCCAAGCCCGGCTTTATGTTCAATTAAGACTTAACTGTCACAAACTCTTCGCCAATAACCTATAACTCTAACTTCACTCTGCAGTCCAACTGCTTTAAATACACTTATTCTCTTTACTCTTTACTTATTTTCTCTTATTCTCTTTTCCTTTGGGACTTTAACCCAGTACCTTTAGTGAGACTCTAACTCACTTTTACTTATAACTTATCATTACTTCAGCTTCAACTTCTCATGAGATTTTCACCAAAATCAAAACAGACATTTAGCAGTAATTTCAGTGAGTAGACTTTAATTTCTCATGTCCAATCTGGCACATTTTGGAAATAATTCAACAGGTAGTGCCTTACCTTTGAATAAGCCGGCTTATGTCCACTCACTTCGACCACTGACTCGTGTCTGCTCGTTCGAGCGCCTCGGACCCTCTCAGTCTCAACCTCCAACTTTTCTCCCTCAACCGGCCAATGCACCAAATGTTACGGGTTCGAAATTGAGGATGAGAGTAAAACAATGATAGTCCAGAAAAGGCCGTTCAAACAATTGATTTTAATGAATGCACGCAGCGTGGAGAGGTGCAAACTGCAAAGCAGTTGTACATCTCTACCCAAAATACACTCTAGATTGCTTTTATAACATCAGGGTATTGTAACGCCCCTTCTTGCGTTTACAAGCACATAATTTGCATGTACAGAACATTCATGTATTTTAAGAATTAAATGCAACATAGAGGTTCCTCCTTGTGGCATACTCTTAAGAATATGGTGATGATCTAAGGCCTTTGAGGTCACCATGGGCTGGACATCCTTCCGTCACCTGTAACTAAGCAAACTCAAATACCACAAGAAGCTGAATACATTCAGGCCTTTGCTCAGCTACTATTTTACTATACCAATATACTCAGCATATGAGTTATGATATATATATATTTAACTCAATCATTTTAAAGTAGTTATAACTGCACCTGTAATAAACATGTTAATATTTGATTATGATAACCCCTATAATATAAATTATAACATAATGCCAGCAGCTTCAATAAACACTTTGATGAAATGATAATTAATGCAATGATAAGATGATGGTTATGTAAAATAATCCCTGTAATTCCACAGTACCTGATCACGGGCAGGGCATAGGTGTTGATAGCCTGGATCTTGTTCTTACCGTTTAGCTGACTCCTCAGGACTTGCCTGACCCTCTGCAGGTACTTGGTGGTTGCAGCTTTCCTAGCGGCCTGTTCATGGTTCCCATTCGCCTGTGGGATCCCCAGGTACTTGTAACTGTCCTCTATTTCTGCAATGTTGCCTTCTGGTAGTTCGATCCCCTCAGTTCTGACTACCTTCTCTCTCTTTGTTATCAGCCGACTGCACTTCCCCATTCCGAATGACATCCCAATGTCATTGCTGTATATTCTGGTGGTGTGGATGAGTGAATTGATGTCTCGTTCACTCTTGGCATACAGCTTGATGTCATCCATGTACAGGAGGTGGCTGACAACTGCTGCGTTCTGTAGTCGGTATCCGTAGCCAGTCTTGTTAATGATCTCACTGAAGGGGTTCATGCCTATGCAGAACAGCAGTGGGGACAGAGCATCTCCTTCGTAGACTACACACCATAAACCCAAGGTTCAATAAAATTTTAATGAGAATTGGAGAAAAGGCAGGAGCCAATCACTTAGGTTCCCAGGGTGGATCACACACTAGGTGTAGAGTCAAAAATATGTTGTGATAATAGTTAAAATGTAAACAAGAAGCAGTTGAAATACATTTACTATTTTTGATAATTTGAATTCACACAGATTTAATGAGAATTCTTCATGGCTCCTCCATAGGGTGGACCAGGAGAGCTCAGAGGGTCCCAGTGGTCAGTCTCAAACACACCTGGACTCCATATTTATGGTCTGTACATGTACAACAACTACTTTTACATCTATTATGTTCACACTCATCTCCAAGCTGCTCTCTGTACACCGGTGGGTTGTCAGTGTGTCCAACATGGATCTGATGTTTGCCTCCATGATTTCAGTCTGATTGGCTCATTCATAAATTATTCTGTTCCAGCTGCTGGAGGACAACATCATCACTTTTGTGAAGAATGAGCTGAAGAAGATCCAGAAGGTTCTGAGTTCAGATTACCCAGAATGCTTAGAGAGTCAGAGGGAGGATGATGAGCAGAGGAGGGGCAGCAGAGAGGCATTTGAGAAGATCACAGTGGACTTCCTGAGGAGAATGAAGCAGGAGCAGCTGGCTGACCACCTGCAGAGCAGTAAGAGGATTTCTGTAAAGATTTAAGCTGCTGGATGAATATAACATTTATACAAATGCTTGATGACTGGAACATTTGATATTGTCTCAAGAGATGGACCAACAAAACATCTATGCTTTAAGGAGATGAGACGTAATGTTTTGAATTGTTTTTTCAGAAATTGTTTTTACAGTATGTCAAAATAAACTTAAATCTGCACTGAAGAAGAAGTTCCAGTGTGTGGTTGAGGGCATCGCTAAAGCAGGAAACCCAACCCTTCTGAATCAGATCTACACAGAACTCTACATCACAGAGGGAGGGACTGCAGAGGTCAATGATGAACATGAGGTCAGACAGATTGAAACAGCATCCAGGAAACCAGACAGACCAAAAACACCAATCGGACAAGAAGACATCTTTAAAGCCTCACCTGGAAGAGATGAACCAATCAGAACAGTGCCGACAAAGGGAGTGGCTGGCATTGGGAAAACAGTCTTAACACACAAATACAGCCTGGACTGGGCTGAAGACAAAGCCAACCAGGATATCCAGTTCATATTTCCATTCACTTTCAGAGAGCTGAATGTGCTGAAAGAGGAAAAGTTCAGCTTGGTGGAACTTGTTCATCACTTCTTTACTGAAACCAAAGAAGCAGGAATCTGCAGCTTTGAAGACTTCCAGGTTGTGTTCATCTTTGATGGTCTGGATGAGTGTCGACTTCCTCTGGACTTCCACAAAACTACAATCCTAACTGACCCTAGAAAGTCCACCTCAGTGGATGTGCTGCTAATAAACCTCATCAGGGGGAAATTGCTTCCCTCTGCTCGCCTCTGGATAACCACACGACCTGCAGCAGCCAATCAGATCCCTCCTGACTGTGTTGGCATGGTGACAGAGGTCAGAGGGTTCACTGACCCACAGAAGGAGGAGTACTTCAGGAAGAGATTCAGAGATGAGGAGCAGGCCAGCAGGATCATCTCCCACATCAAGACATCACGAAGCCTCCACATCATGTGCCACATCCCAGTCTTCTGCTGGATCACTGCTACAGTTCTGGAGGATGTGCTGGAAACCAGAGAGGGAGGACAGCTGCCCAAGACCCTGACTGAGATGTACATCCACTTCCTGGTGGTTCAGGCCAAAGTGAAGAAGGTCAAGTATGATGGAGGAGCTGAGACAGATCCACACTGGAGTCCAGAGAGCAGGAAGATGATTAAGTCTCTGGGAAAACTGGCTTTTGATCAGCTGCAGAAAGGAAACCTGATCTTCTATGAATCAGACCTGACAGAGTGTGGCATCGATATCAGAGCAGCCTCAGTGTACTCAGGAGTGTTCACACAGATCTTTAAAGAGGAGAGAGGACTGTACCAGGACAAGGTGTTCTGCTTCATCCATCTGAGTGTTCAGGAGTTTCTGGCTGCTCTTCATGTCCATCTGACCTTCATCAACTCTGGACTCAATCTGCTGGAAGACCAACAATCAACCTCCAAGATATTTAAGCGAAGAAATTCTCTTGAGAGAAAGATTTTATTCCAGAGTGCTGTGAACAAGGCCTTACAGAGTCCAAATGGACACTTGGACTTGTTCCTCCGCTTCCTCCTGGGTCTTGCACTGCAGACCAATCAGACCCTCCTACGAGGCCTGATGACACAGACAGGAAGTAGCTCACTGACCAATCAGGAAACAGTCCAGTACATCAAGAAGAAGCTCAGTGAGAATCAGTCTGCAGAGAAAAGCATTAATCTGTTCCACTGTCTGAATGAACTGAATGATCGTTCTCTAGTGGAGGAGATCCAACAGTCCCTGAGATCAGGAAGTCTTTCCACAGATAAACTGTCTCCTGCTCAGTGGTCAGCTCTGGTCTTCATCTTACTGTCATCAGAAGAAGATCTGGATGTGTTTGACCTGAAGAAATACTCTGCTTCAGAGGAGGCTCTTCTGAGGCTGCTGCCAGTGGTCAAAGCCTCCAAAAAAGCTCTGTAAGTAAATATGTTCCCTATATTTTCATTTCTTAAAATGCTGATTCAAATTCTCAACACACTAGGTCAAAAATATTACAACTAGACAAATAAAGAAATTAATTAATTAAAACATAAATGGTATATTAGGTTTGGCAAAAAACTGTAACTCCGTTGAGTGAAATGATTGTCAGAACTCAGTTGTGTCAGGTGTGTGAATGAAGTTCCTCTTCGTTTTACCTACTTAGTTTTTTCATAACCATATCAGATAATAATTTTGTCTTGGAAGATTAATATCTTTAAAAGCCCCCTGTCTATAATCCTCCCAAAATTTGTAACATCCTAACACCTCACCTGCATCGAGATAACAACCTGGAGTTCACTGCTGTCAAAACTATGGAGGTGATTGTTGGCTTCAGAATGAAAGCACAGTCTTCCTTTATGAAGAAGGTCAGAGGATATACTTTCTGTGGCAGCTAAAGAAATTCAACCAGCCAAAGTCACCCATAGTGCACTCCTATTCCTCCATCAATCTATTTTCACCTCCTCTATGACTAACTGGAAAGGTTCTGTCACTACCAAGAATATGGACACATTGCACCATGCAAATTCTTCTGCTGAAAAGGTGATTGGCTGTAATCCACCTTCCCTCCAAGACCTGAACACCTCCAGAACACTGACAAGGGCAAGGAAGATAAATGTGGACCACCCACCCCAAACATAATTTCTTTGTGTCACTCCCCTCTGTCAGGGTCCCGGGGCCCATCACAGACTTGATGGGACACAATGGTTTCCTTCATGTCTGTGAAGGTTGTCAGTCAATCAGGTCATCGTAGTCTAAGGAGCTTGAAAAGAAAAGCGTCTGGACTTCTTTAAGTTGCTTGAAAACGTTTCACCTCTCATCCGAGAAGCTTCTTCAGTTCTAAGGTCAAATGGTGGAGAGTCCCAGGTTTAAATCCAGTGGGATTAACTCCCCAAAGAGGGACAAAAGGACCCCTGATGATCCTCTACCTAATTCAATTCAATTCAGTTCAATTCAATTTTATTTATATAGCGCCAAATCACAACAAAAGTCGCCTCAAGGCGCTTTATATTGTACAGTAGATAGCACAATAATAAATACAGAGAAAAACCCAACAATCATATGACCCCCTATGAGCAAGCACTTTGGCGACAGTGGGAAGGAAAAACTCCCTTTTAACAGGAAGAAACCTCAGGCAGAACCAGGCTCAGGGAGGGGCGGGGCCATCTGCTGTGATTAGTTGGGGTGAGAGAAGGAAAACAGGATGAAAGACATGCTGTGGAAGAGAGACGGAGATTAATAACAAGTATGGTTCAATGCAGAGAGGTCTATTAACACATAGTGAGTGAAAAGGGTGACTGGAAACGAAAAACTAAATGCATCATGGGAATCCCCGGCAGCCTACGTCTATTGCGGCAGGGAGGATTCAGGGTCACCTGGTCCAGCCCTAACTATATGCTTTAGGAAAAAGGAAAGCTTGAAGCCTAATCTTGAAAGTAGAGATAGTGTCTGTCTCCTGAATCCAAACTGGAAGCTGGTTCCACAGAAGAGGGCCTGAAAACTGAAGGCTCTGCCTCCCATTCTACTTTTAAATACTCTAGGAACAACAAGTAAGCCTGCAGTGCGAGAGCGAAGTGCTCTAATGGGGTGATATGGTACTACAAGGTCATTAAGATAAGATGGGGCCTGATTATTTAAGACCTTGTATGTGAGGAGCAGGATTTTGAATTCAATTCTGGATTTAACAGGAAGCCAATGAAGGGAAGCCAAAACAGCAGAAATCTGCGCTCTCTTTCTAGTCCCTGTCAGTACTCTTGCTGCAGCATTTTGGATTAACTGAAGGCTTTTCAGCGAGTTTTTAGGACATCCTGATAATAAAGAATTACAGTAGTCCAGCCTGGAAGTAATAAATGCATGAACTAGTTTTTCAGCGTCACTCTGAGACAGGATATTTCTAATTTTAGAGATGTTGCGCAAATGGAAGAAAGCAGTCTTACACATTTGTTTAATATGTGCGCTGAAGGACATGTCCTGGTCAAAAATGACTCCAAGGTTCCTCACAGCATTACTGGAGGCCAAGGTAATGCCATCCAGAGTAAGAATCTGCTTAGATACCATATTTCTAAGATTTTCAGGGCCGAGTACAATAACCTCAGTTTTATCTGAATTAAGAAGCAGAAAGTTAGCGGCCATCCAGGTCTTTATGTCTTTAAGACATTCCTGCAGTTTAACTAATTGGTGTGTGTTACCTGGCTTCATGGATAGATAGAGCTGTGTGTCATCTGCATAGCAGTGAAAATTTATGCTATGTCTTCTAATGATGCTGCCTAGGGGAAGCATATATAATGTAAATAGAATTGGTCCTAGCACTGAACCCTGTGGAACACCATAATTGACCTTAGTGTGTGAAGAGGACTCTCCATTTACATGAACAAATTGGAGTCTATTAGATAGATATGATACAAACCACTGCAGTGCAGTACCTGTAATACCTACAGCATGTTCTAATTGCTCTAATAGGATATTATGATCAACAGTATCAAACGCAGCACTAAGGTCTAGCAGGACAAGCACAGAGATGAGTCCACTGTCAGAGGCCATAAGAAGATCATTTGTAACCTTCACTAAAGCTGTTTCTGTGCTGTGATGAGCTCTGAAACCTGACTGAAACTCTTCAAATAAGCCATTCCTCTGCAGATGATCTGTTAACTGTTTGACAACTACTCTTTCAAGAATTTTTGATATGAAAGGAAGGTTGGAGATTGGCCTATAATTAGCTAAGACAGCTGGGTCTAGAGATGGCTTTTTGAGTTAAGGTTTAACTACAGCCACCTTGAAGGCCTGTGATACATAGCCGATTATTAGAGATAGGTTGATCATATTTAAGATTGAAGAATTAATTAATGGCAGGACTTCTTTGAGCAGTTTTGTAGGAATGGGGTCTAAAAGACACGTTGATGGTTTGGAGGAATTAATTATTGAAGTTAACTCAGAAAGATCAATTGGAGAAAAAGAGTCTAACTTAACATCGATGGTACTAAAAGTAGCTGTAGATAATATTACATCTGTGGGATGATTATTGGTAATTTTTTCTCTAATGATAAAAATTTTATTTGTGAAGAAGTTCATGAAGTCATTACTAGTTAACGTTAAAGGAATGGTTGGCTCAGTAGAGCTCTGACTTTTTGTCAGCCTGGCTACAGTGCTGAATAGAAACCTGGGGTTGTTCTTATTGTCTTCAATCAGTGACGAATAGTAAGATGTTCTGGCTTTGCGGAGGGCTTTCTTATTAAGCAGCAAACTATTTCTCCAGGCTAAATGATGATCCTCTAAATTTGTGACACGCCATTTCCTCTCCAGCTTACGAGTTATCTGCTTTAGGCTACGTGTTTGAGAATTATACCACGGAGTCAGGTACTTCGGATTTGAGGCCTTAGTTTTCACAGGAGCTACAGTATCCAGAGTCGTATGTAGTGAGGAAGTAAAATTATTAACAAGATAATCGACCTCTGTTGGAGTAGCGTTCAGATAGCTGCTCTGCTCTATGTTGGTACAGGGCATTGAAGATGATAACAGTGGGTGGATTATATTCTTAAACTTAGTTACAGCACTTTCAGAAAGACATCTACTTTGATAAAGTCTACTCTCCACTGCTGTGTAATCAATTATTGTAAATGTAAATGTTATCAGGAAATGATCAGACAGCAGAGGGTTTTCAGGAAACACTGTTAAATGTTCAGTTTCTATGCCATATGTTAAAACAAGATCTAGAGTGTGATTAAAGTGGTGGGTGGGTTCTTTTACATTTTGAGAGAAGCCAATTGAGTCTAATAACAGATTAAATGCGATGTTGAGGCTGTCATTTTTAGCATCTACATGGATGTTAAAATCACCCACAATAATTATTTTATCTGAGCTGAGCACTAAATCAGATAAAAAGTCTGAGAAATCAGAGAGAAACTCTGTGTAAGGCCCAGGTGGACGATAGATGATAACAAGTAAGACTGGTTTCTGAGTTTTACAGCTGGGGTGGACGAGGCTAAGCATCAGGCTTTCAAATGAATTAAAAGTCTGTCTTGGTCTTTCGTTAATTAATAGATTGGTGTGAAAAATTGCTGCCACACCGCCCCCTCGGCCTATGCTTCGAGGTTTCTGGTAGTTAGAATGACTCGGGGGTGTTGATTCATTTAAACTAACATAATCATCCTGCTGCAACCAGGTTTCTGTAAGGCAGAGTAAATCGATTTGTTGATCGATTATTAAGTCATGTACTAACAGAGACTTGGAGGAGAGAGACCTAATATTTAATAATCCACATTTCACTGTTTTACTCTTTGGTTCAGATGTGGATACTGTATTGTTCTTTGTTTGTGATTTTTTATGTTTAAGTTGTTTATTGCTCACATGAGCCAAGGTGTGAAAACGTGTGTGGGTCACAATCAGCCAGGATTTCGGGTGAGCTCATTGTGAAACCTGGCCCCACCCTATCATGCGATTTCCTGATGTCAGATGGCCCAGGATGTGAATGGGCGCTAAGGCATCTGGGAAGGGAACCTAAAACTGGATTATAGATGGCAGACAGTTGGTGTCGTAAACCACCGCCTCTGTTCAAAGATGGTCGCTCACAGTGGACATAAACTGCTTCTTTCACTCCTCTTTCAAACCATCTGTCCTCTCTGTCCAAAATGTGAACATTGGCATCCTCGAAAGAGTGACCTTTGTCCTTTAGATGCAGATGGACAGCTGAGTCTTGTCCCGTGGAGGTGGATCTTCTATGTTGTGCGCTTGTGAAGTGTCTGTTTGGTCTCTCAAATGTAGAGATCTGTGCATCCCTCGCTGCACTGTACAGCATACACCACATTGTTAAGTTTGTGTTTTGGAGTTTTGTCTTTCGGGTGAACCAGTTTCTGTCTGAGTGTGTTGCTGGGTCTGAAGTACACTGGGATGTCGTGCTTGGAGAAAACTCTCCTGAGTTTCTCTGATACACCGGCTACATAGGGGATGACAATGTTGTTGCGTCTGTCTTTCTTATCCTCCCTCGCTGGTGTCTGGTCTTCTTTTCTGTGCATCTTTGCTGACTTTATAAATGCCCAATTAGGACAACCGCATGTTTTAAGTGTTTCCTTTCCATGTGTGTGTTCCTTCTTTTTCCCTTCAGGCTGTCATTACATATCTGTACCAGTAGCTGGGTACTCTCCCTTTAAAAGAGCCAAGAGCCTTTCTCTCCACTTCCTCCATGTAAAGGCTCGCGACAATAGGGGACACGGGGGGGGGACACGTGTAGAAGCCCTCGTTGTATTTGAAGCATGTTGTGGTAAGGCAGAGGTCTAACAGTGTGCAAATCTGATCGGGTGTGAAGTTGGTCCTGTCTTCCAATGAGCTGTCTTCTTGTAGTCGTTTTCTGACAGTCTCCACTGCCTCCGTGGTGGGTATGCAAGTGAAGAGAGAGACTACATCAAAGGACACCATGGTTTCATCTGGACCCAGGGTAAGTTTCTGGACCTTGTCAGTGAAGTCGGTGGACTTCTTGATGTGATGTGGGGTGTTCCCCACAAGAGGTGCCAGGATGGTAGCAAGGTGTTTCGAAATGTTGTAAGTGGCTGAGTTTATGCTACTGACAATGGGTCTGAGTGGGACACCTTCTTTGGGGATCTTAGGAAGTCCGTAAATGCAGGGTATGGCATCCCCTGGGTAAAGGCGGTAATATGTAAGGCGGTCAATGATTTTGTCCTTTTCAAGGTCATGAAGGCAAGCTATGACTTTCTTTTTGTAGCTGCTTGTGGGGTCTCGCTTTAAGGCTTCGTAGGTATTGTTGTCACTGAGGAGAGTAGTGATCTTTGTGTGATAATCCGTCGTGTTTAGGACCACGGTGGACCTTCTAGTGATGTGTCATTCACGAATGAAACGGCTCTTAGAGCCGGATCTTTGAAGTGAACAACGCGAGCCGGCTACTTATTGGGAGCCGTGAGGTTTTTTTTCTTTCTCTCACCCTCTCTCTCGCACTTTTTTTCTGCTTCACTCCGCACGCAAGCCTTGTGCTTTGCGCTGGGAAGAGGGGCGGTAGTTACACTCGCAGTAGCACAGGAACAGAGCGGGAGGGAGAGACAGAGAAAGAGAGGCATGGACAACAACGTCACATTAGAACGGTAAAGTAATCATCCACAACTATTTTCAGTTGCGGATGATAAAGGATTCAGAAAGTTTATAAATGCAGGCCTATATGACAGAGAATGTGCATCTTCTTTCTGTTTTCATATTTTAATTTATATTTAATTATGTTGTGGTTCGCAGTGTTTTGTGTTGTTTCACTTTAAATTTGTTTAATAGGAAAAAGCTGAGAATTTAAATAGTTAAAAGTTGAAATGTAAATAGTTGTTTCTTGTATTATATGATTTATTTATTACATTTATATGGAGTGAATAAATAAAAGTATATTTATGGTAACCACTAGAGACAAAGTCTAAGGAGCTTGGAAAGAAAAGCGTCTGGACTTCTTTAAGTTGCTTGAAGACGTTTCACCTCTCATCCGAGAAGCTTCTTCAGTTCTAAGGGTCAAATGGTGGGGAAACTCCCACTGGGTTTAAATCTGGGACTCTCCACCATTTGACCCTTAGAACTGAAGAAGCTTCTCGGATGAGAGGTTAAAACGTCTTCAAGCAACTTAAAGAAGTCCAGACGCTTTTCTTTCCAAGCTCCTTAGACTACGATGACCTGGATGACTGAGAACCTTCACAGACACACTAGAGACAAAGCACATACAAACTCCGAAGCACGTAAAACCCCCGAAGCACGTAAAAACTCCAAAACACGTAAAAACTCCAAAACACGTAAAAACTCCATAGCCAGAGTTGGGGAGTAACGGAATACATGTACTGCCATTACGTATTTAAAATACAAAATATGAGTAACTGTATTCCGTTACAGTTACCGTTTAAAAAGGTGGTATTTAGAATACAGTTACTTTGTTGAAATAAATGGATTACATGGTGGTCCTCTGTAATTTTGGTCATTCCACGCCGCGCATTGCAGCTGGAAACCCAAACAAAACACGTGAGACGAGGCTGTTAAAAAAAAAAAAAAAAGCGTCCTGTTGGTGGCGTTAGTCAAACAATGGAGCCTGCACAACAGAGTCAGCAGTGCACGTCGGGCAGGAATGCGTTTCAGAGTTGGAAGTTCATACACCATTTCATGTTCAAAGAAGAAAGGGATGGGCGAAATTTAACAGTGCAATGCAAACTCTGCTTGCCAGCAAAGAAGATGCTCTCCACGTCAAAAGACTCCACCTCCAACCTAACAAAACATCTGAAGGTAAGTTATTTTAAAAAACTAACATTAGCATACTGCAAATATCTTATTTTAGTTGTGGTAGGTACCTAGGCTATGTTCCACTTCAGTAGCTTCGAAATAATATTGCTGTGATTTTAGCTAACATTGTTAGCTGGCATTAGCTAACGTTAGTTCATAGACTGTTAAACTTGATAGATAGCATTAACGAGCTGTAAATTATTGTGTGCAGTTGTGAAAGCAATCCCAAAATGATTAACAGTAGAGTGGACATTAAGATTGGGCGAGATTTAAAAATTTTCCAACCGACAATCGTCAGTCAAACGATAACCAACATAATCGCGCAGGTGACTTGTTAATGGGCGGAGCAATGTAATAATGTACGGACTGATTTGCGCATTTAGAACATAAATAGAAAGTTTAGTTTGGGGGGGGATATTTTATCTTCTTTTCTTGTTGGAGTTTCTGTATTAACATAGCTACTTTTTGGATTATTCATTTATTTATTCGAGATGCACCAAATTGCACAAAAAAACTTAACTTTCCCTCTGATATTTTTTTTATGGTCGCTGGAAGTGACATTTTGGTTTTTAACTTATTTGTTTTTTGGTCAAGTATCTAAGACATAAACACTGGAACACAGTTAAAGTGGAGAAAGAAATCAGTTTCTTTGTATCCCTCCCCACCATTGTGGTTTGTTTATTCAAATTAATTTTTTTGTTTTTTCCTGAACATAGACTACTGCTTTTCTTTCATTCTGTTATGAGTTTGAGTAAATGAATCGCTGCATTTGTTCATGCTGTTAAAACACCACTATCATATTTTCCATTGACTGCTTCTCCTACCTTCAACCAACATTATTATTATACTTATACTCATGGGCAAAAAAAAAAAAATCCTCTTGTAAAAACAATCGGCAAAAGGCTCAACTTATTGTTGATAGTCGAGATATTCGTCCAATTGCCCAACCTTTTTGCAGTGATCTTGAATACAAAACTATTTCTTCATCAGTAATATTTTATCTTTTGGTCGGTCTCTGTCTCTTTTTTTTTTTTCAGAGGTTGCATCCCAGGGTTATACACAGTTTATCCAAAGCAAATACATCGGATCATGGTGATGAACAAAGTGGCAAAGACACAGCCCCTCCTCCTCTCAAACAAGCCATCCTTAGCACTCCAGCCATCACCCAAATGAGAGTAAATTCCTTGTTATATGACTTCATAGTCAATGAAGTGCAGCCCTTTTCTACCGTTGAGAACACCTCATTCCTTAAGATGTCTTGATGCATTCTCAATTATCCAGGAAAGTAAATCTCCAAAAGTTGAATCTGTTCATCTGGACGTAGAGTTTTGTGACTTCTTCAGTCTCAGCTGACTGCAGGTTTCCCCAACCCTTATAAACAGTACATTTGCATAATGACTGAAACCAGCCCACTGAAGGAACAATGGGCTGTGAGGTCAATTTCACCTCATAGCCCATTGTTCCTGCAGTGGGCTGGTTTCAGTTGGGGAAACCTGCAGTCAGCTGAGACTGAAGAAGTCACCTGGATGAGTGACGAAACGTTTCTCCCACAAAACGCTACGTCATGCTGAATTCCAAATCCAAGGCAAGGTTAGTGCTACAGTCACAGACAATGGGAACAATTTTGTAAAAGCTTTCAATGAATATGGAGATTCAGAAACAGAAGATGATCTGGAAGACACAGATGATGTACAATTTGATGATGTCACTACAGTACTTGAGGAGGAGCAAGAACACGAGGAGCTCAACTTCTTTTTGCCACCACACCATCGATGTGCTGCGCACACACTAAATCTCATTGCCACTACTGACCTTGATAAAGCTGCTTCACAGCAGGGTGTTTCCAGAAAATTATATAGGAGTGCAAAGGCAAAATGTGCAGCCATCTGGAATAAGGCTCATTGCTCATCAGGTGCTTCTGATGTAATTGAAGAAATTGCCCAAATGAGATGTGTTGTACCTTCAGTGACTAGGTGGAGCTCAGAGTACCTTGCAATCGAGAAGCTAATGAATCTACCTGAAAGTCAGCTCAATGAAATCTGTGGACAACTGAAGGTGGCAAAACTGCATCCTCAAGAGACAGTGTTTCTCAAAGAGTATGCAGCCATTCTGAAACCACTTGCCTACTCAGTCAACCTGCTCCAGGGGGAAAAGAACTGCTATTTCGTATATGTGATTTCCACCCTTCTCAGTCTGAAAGCCAAGTTATCTGAAAAGCTGACACAAGTGCAATTTTCAACTCACATCCTCTTAGCGATCATCAAAGCAATTGACACTCGATTTGCAGCTGTATTAGCCTCCCATGAAGCAAGGATGGCAGCATCCACCATCCCAAAATTTCGACTCTGGTGGCTTGCTGATGATGAGAGAGAATCCATGAGAAGAACAATGGTCCAAGAGGCTTGTCTCCTCAACACAGAACCTTCTAATGATACCAGCACCACTGGACATGCCTTGTTGGGAAATGAGCCGGAAGATGATGATAACGACAGCTTCTTCAGTTTTCAGAGTACACAGGTGACCTGTTCTACAGCGGAGGATGAGGTACAGAGGTATCGTCAAGATTCAGATAAGACATTGACCTCATTAAAGGGATATCCATTGA
The DNA here is from genome assembly GCF_001858045.2 of Oreochromis niloticus. Classification (NCBI taxonomy): domain Eukaryota; kingdom Metazoa; phylum Chordata; class Actinopteri; order Cichliformes; family Cichlidae; genus Oreochromis; species Oreochromis niloticus. The sequence goes on along the minus strand of NW_020327294.1, from coordinate 237,848 downwards.
TCAGAGCCGTCTTCTTAAAATACAATACAACTCTGCCGTCAAGTGCTCCTGTCAAGCGTCTCTTTAGCCACGGAGGACTTGTTTTCACCCCACACCGTAACTGCATGACAGACAAACACTTTGAACAGGTGCTCTTGCTGCGTTACAACCACCTTTACTGGACTGTAGACTAGGCGAAACAGATGTAGGTAGTCTGCTGAATCTATCTTGGTATTGTTCACAGATAGGGCTTGCAACCTCAGTATTTTGTAGTCTTTAGTATTTGTTTTTGGCATGCAAAGGCATGCAACAAAGAACTGTCCAAGGTGTCAGTGCTGAACTGCTTGGTTGAAAACCTTAATTGGCCCCAAAAATCAAATAATTGGCTAACAATTGCAGTAAACATATGAGGTGCTGCTTTTTCAATGTTAAATGGCAATAAGGTAATGTTGCTGAGTTGCATTAAAACAGTGGTTCCCAAACTTTTTTTGCTAGACCCCCTTTCTTTTACAAGAAAAATGTTAGCGCCCCGCCCCCTTCTCACGCGTGCATGCACACGCACAAACACAACCTCCAACCACACACACCCATATTTTGCTCCATTGCGGGTTTTTTCACACCTCAAACCTTTAGTAAACAATTAATTAAATACAAGTAAACTGCAATAAATTACAGGTAGTAAGGAAATAAACTACTAATTTGTTTACGCTACGTCCACACGTACACGGGTATTTTTGAAAACGCAGCTGTTTCGTCCACACGTAAACGGAGATTTTTTAAAACTCCTTTTTTGCATTTATGTGTGGATGAGGATTACAGATTTCGTCACGCAACATCAAAGGTATGTGCCTTTTTTCATGTCACGCTGTGCGCACATTATTGTTTACATGCGATGAATTGCAGAATGGCAGATAGAGACAAAATACTGTTACTGTTAATCTTACTATCTTCAGGTTTTACACGCTTACATACACACACGCAGTTACTGTCCCTCCATTTAGAAAGGCAGAGGCACAGCTCAGCTGTTTCTGAGATAGTGGCGCGGCTGCCCCTCTGTTGGTCTTCCTTGGTCTCTTGTGTTCTGGGGGCATCTGGATGTCTGGAGTTTCGATCTCCTCCATACCTGCTTCATGCCCTGGAGGACGGGGCTGTGGCCCCCCACACCCTCTAGCAGATCATTACATGAAGGAACCTTTTAAAAAACAAGCGCGTCCATGCTCACAGGTGTACACACGGGTGATCACACACACAAACTACACCCTTTTTGGCTCCTACCTCAAAGCACACTGTGCGCTGTCGATCTTACGTGCTGCACAATAATGTTTAACATTTAGTATTTACTTTTATATTCCCATAGATCATCATGATGTTGTTTATTCTATTACTCTCGTTTTCTTCTGCTTGTTTTCTTTTTTCTTTCTCAACAGGTGATCCAGGTGATTGATATATGTATTTTTTTGTCTGCTTATTTTGTTGGTTTTTGTTTTTTGCCCTCTATCCCCATCCCTCTTCTCCGCTGTTTTTCCCCCTCTTTCTTTCTCCCTTTTCTTTTCCTCATTTAAGCCTGTCCCGTATCTAGTAAGTGAAAATAAAAAATAAAATAAACAATAAAAGGTGAATCAAATAGACCATTACGACAAGGCTGGGATGGTCCATTTGGTAAAGTAAATCCGTTGGGCATCTTTCTTCGCCTTTAGACAATAATTCTGATGGCAAAAGAGCCAAACGGAACAGGCAAAAAAGAGAAAAAAAAGAAAAAGAAAGGCAAAGGCATCGCGGTGTGATTATTTTACATGTAGTTGTCTTTTTTTCCCTGTGTAATAATATTCAACATTGCTATCAATACATTTTTCAAAAAATGCCTCTCTGTGCAAAATGGGTTTAAAAACATAAACAACTGTGGGAAACTGTTAGTCCGTGATTTGAACAGCCCAGCGCTGCTCCCGACACAGGGAAAACCAATTCTGCAGGGGAGACCTACCTTGGCACTTGTGTAGGTGAAACCAAAGGGAAGACATGCTTCACCATATTTTCTAATCTTTGGCTTAGAATGAAGTTGGTTTGGAAACATATTCAGCTATGCCTCAACTCCTGCCTTGCGTTTGTGGAGGCGCCCCGTGCTAGCAATGTCCAAGCGTTTTGTCCCCCCCCTTTTCATACCGCGCCCCCCCTGCAATGGCTCAGGTGGGCCCCACACTTTGCAAAGGTCTGCATTAAAACATATATTGTCTTGTTTTAAAAAATATATCTAGGGGTAAGGTTTAAAATGTAATTTCTCATTGTTATATTGAGTTTGAATATCTGAGTTGTATTGAAAAATCTTTTGTAATTTAAAATTATTGGTGGAAGAATAATATTGACAGTAAATGCCAAAATAATATATTTTTAATTTTTGAGTATAATTTTATATATTGCCTTTTTTGTCCTAATAAGAAAACAGTCATTGAAAATGCTGATATTTTTTTCTCCTTGTGCAATGCTACTTTATATTTTAACTAAGTGATGTTGGTGACCATAACAGTAAATACTTTTCAATGGCATATTTTATGTTTGTCTTGTTTGTCTTGTCAGCTTTATAAATAAATTAAAAAATGTTAAGGAAAGACAGTGCTTTTTTATTATCTTTAAGAAGACAAAACAGCTTATACAAACATACCCAAGTCTTTGCTCTTCTACATTACATATATTACCTTAAGTTGGGCTTAACAGCTAATTGGTAAAGAAAAACAAACAAGGATTTGCAGGATGTGATGGCGACATTCGTGTAGTTGTAAAAAGCATGACAATATATTAAGTAATCCAAAGTATTCAGAATACGTTACTCACATTGAGTAACCTAACCTAACGGAATACGTTACAAAATACATTTTGGGGCATGTATTCTGTATTCTGTACTGGAATACATTTTAAAAGTAACCTTCCCAACAGTGTCCATAGCACACTCCAAAGCACAAACTCCGAAGCACGTCCAAACCCCGAAGCAGTACAAACCCCGAAGCATGTACAAACCCCGAAGCACGTAAAAACTCTGAAACATGTAAAAACTCCAAAACATGTAAAAACTCCATAGCACGTACAAACTTCAAAGCACGCCAAAGCACGTACAAACCCTGAAGCACATACAAACACCAAAACATGTAAAAACTCAGAAGCACATACAAACTCCAAAACACAACAGAAGTGCTAGAGGATGCTAGGCGCAGTGTTGAGCTTTTGTTACCTACACAAGCCAGGAAGTATCAACAACCAGATTTGGTGTGTGGTAGTAAAAGATAAATGAAAATCTTTTTGAATTATTTGAATATATATGAGTGCTTGTGTATAAATACACAAACAATACACATATGTTTTCAATTGTGTAATTTAAGTGATCTAGGTAGCTCTGTTTTGGAAGTTCAGTTAACACTAGAAATGTGTTTTGGAGTTAGTACATGCTTTGGAGTTTGTACGTGCTTTGTCTCTAGAGGCCACCGTATACATTTATATACAAACATATATAAATAAAACCAGGTTTTTTTTACATTAGTAATTCCTTTTGTGCATAATTTTATATTGTTGTTAATAATAAATTAATTAAAGCAACAAAACAACCTGAAAAGCTGGTTTGGAGCTGAAAGAGCCGGTTCTCTAAAAAGAGCTGGACATCCTATCACTAGCACCTTCCCTTATCAGCTGGCAATATAGTGATGTTGTGGTCTTTGCTCAGGAACGCGACGGCGTTTTTTTCTTGTATTGTGATGTTGGACGGAGGGACTTTGGCACTGGAGAGGGTGGCTGAGACTTTCATCCTGATCTGCTCTGCTTCTGTCTGTGATAATTTATTAATCCGTATGGCAGTTTCTGTTGCTGTGATGAGGTCCACTATGGGCAACTGTTGCAGAGAAATGGCAAAAATTGTTTGTCGTTGTGTCCTTGGGCAAGACACTTCACCCGTTGCCTACTGGTGGTGGTCAGAGGGCCCGGTGGCGCCAGTGTCCGGCAGCCTCGCCTCTGTCAGTGCGCCCCATGGTGGCTGTGGCTACAACATAGCTTACCATCACCAGTGTGTGAATGTGTGCGTGAATGGGTGAATGACTGGATATGTAAAGCGCTTTGGGGTCCTTAGGGACTAGTAAAGGTGCTATATAAATACAGGCCATTTTACCATTTAACACACCTGTGTTATAATTAACAAAATCCACACTAGATTCCTTTCCGAGTACTTTGCACATTATGTTCTCATCATTTTGCTCTATTTTTTAAGGTTATTCTAATATTTTAAATACAGTAGTTTTTAGAGACATTCTTACTTCCTATTCTGTAAATAACTTTACTGTCTGAAAGTTACAGGTTCAAAACACTAAGTCCAACATTATGACCCACAAAGCATGTATTGAATGTAATATTTCATGAATCAAGGCACAGCTCACAAGTACTGAATACAGCCCTGCACAGGGCTTCCTGAAACTGGCAACTTCCACTTGGGAGGGTGGCTTCAAAGTTGAAAGTGGAAGGAGCTAAAATTCATTGTTGAAACAAGGTATTTTAGCTTTTGCTGATAGAGGTCAAACTGGGCGGTCGCATTAAGGTTCACTTCTTGATTTACTGTATGTTGAAATTATAATCACAGATAGTATAAATACAAAAGTGACCAGCAGGACATTATGCCTATGCCAAATGTTACTGAACTGAATTTCCATCCTTTTGCAGTTGGACTACTTGACTTTTACCCCCTCACTTATTTAAATTTCGACAACATTTAAAGATTGTTAACAATTGTTAGTAAAAGCAATTAAATAATTCCAAGTTATTTCATTAAACATGATGAGAACATGATAATGTATTTTGTTGTGTCTATGTTGAACAGCTAAAGTGATTTACAATTATCAAAAATGTTGTCTTTCAGACTGGACAGCTGTAACCTCTCAAGCAGATGTTGTGAAGCTTTGTCCTCACTGCACAATTTCAAGTCCTTTATTCTGAGAGAACTGGACCTGAGTAACAACGACCTTGAGGATTCAGGAGTAAAGATTTTCTGTGCAGGACTGGAAAGTCCTCTTTGTAGACTGGAAATTATCAGGTCAGACTTTAGACATTAATTTTTTTTATTATTACATACACAGCTACTGTTTATATAATTTGCAACTGATGTGTTATTTTTTTTTATTTTCTTTTAAATCATTTCATATTCACATTTCTGGTTAAAAACAATAAGCAAACAAACAAAGAAAGGTCATTTCATACACTAGTCAATTCTGATAGTTAGAGCTACTGTATTTTATTGTTGTGACACCAATTTCCCTTTGTTTTGGATTACAGAATTAAGATACAGATCCTGGAGATAGCAGGAAATTAAAACAAAATCTATATTTATTTAAATACCACACAAATATGTTGTTCAGTATTTTAAAAATATTCAAACAAATTTTGGCGAAACCAAAAAAAGTACACAGATGCTGTTACAAGGCTCAAAGAGAAGAATTATTAAGGAATATATATTCACTCAGTCTGAAATTTTTTAGCACATATTTTTAAAGAAAAAAAAAAACGTTTATCTTATACTCTAAGACAAAAGGTGTCAGCCAAAACCGTTCGTCATATAGAGGCCTGATTCTGAAAAGCTTGTCATGCCCTGGTGTTCTCTTCTTTGTGTCATTTTTTAGATCCTCCTCAGGATCACTGAGGTGGATGTTCCAAAATATGCTGCGGAACCTGTCTCTCGTCATCACTTTGGATGGAAGGGGCACAGACAAGATATGATTCTGTCTCCAGTAATCTCTGAGACTTGGAAGTGACATGAGTGACATGTAAATCAGGAGACCAAAAAACTGGTAGAGATGTTCTGTCTCTACACCAGTCCATTTGTATTTTTTGCCTAAATGCTGATTTTTTTGTAGCATTTTTATTTGTGTTTGCACAAATTGTACTGACTGTGTCAGTAGCAAAAAACAATAAGAAAAGGTCTTTTAAGCTATGGGGGCAAAGTGTCTCTATCTGGACTCCTGGTGTTCCTGGTGGGCGTGCCACGCCTTCCTTTTCTCTCTGCCGACCTACTTGTAACACTTTGTGTGGATGTCTGATGTGTGTGGATGTCTCTTCCTTTCCGTCCTCTCTAGTGATGGTAAATTTGATTCTTTTTACTGAATCGAGTTTTAATGAGTCACTCACCAAAGTGAATCGGGTTTTTTCAGTCATTTGATTCACTGAGTCAGTTGACCAGAGAGTGCAAAAAATGTACATTTTCACTCAAACTTAATTTCTTTTCTCTTTTCATGTATATCCTACTGCTAAGATGAGTGAGTCTAAAAGAAAACAACTATTTTATAGAGCAAAAAAGAGCAAAAAAAATTCCTAAAGGGAACATTTATTTTGTTCATTTTTATTTTATTAGTATTTTCCTTAAATGTGTCAAATATATATTTTCTCATCTAAATGTCCACTGAGCTGTGAGCCAGGGGGCGGTAATGCGCCTTAACATTGGTTGCCAACCAAGCAGAAGAAGAAGAAACTGTGAGCCAGGAGGGAGGGGGTTAGTGAGTCCTGAGTGATTCGCTTACGCTTACGATTCAGCACAGGAGGGAGGGGGTTAGTGAGTCCTGAGTGATTCGCTCGCTCTATGATTCAGCACAGGAGGGAGTGAGTGAGTGAGTGAGTGATTCGTTCGCTCTATGATTCAGCACAGGAGGGAGGGGGTGAGCGAGTCCTGAGTGATTCGCTTACGCTTACGATTCAGTACAGGAGGGAGGGGGTTAGTGAGTCCTGAGTGATTTGCTTACGCTTACGATTCAGCACAGGAGGGAGGGGGTTAGTGAGTCCTGAGTGATTCGCTCGCTCTATGATTCAGCACAGGAGGGAGGGGGTGAGTGAGTGAGTGAGTGCGTGATTCGTTCGCTCTATGATTCAGCACAGGAGGGAGGGGGTGAGCGAGTCCTGAGTCATTTGCTTACCCTACGATTCAGCACAGGAAAGGAGGGGGTGAGTAGCTCAAATGTGCTGTTAGTACGTTAGCAGAGCGATGCTACTGTGAACTGAGGAGCTATTGTCTTGATGTGAGCTTCTACTAAGGGTTTTTTCTTCCAGTTCAGAGCAGAAATGTTTTTGTTAAGATACTGGATGTTGTGTTTTTCTCTACAATTTAATTATAAGCTAGATATATTGCTGCTAACAGCAACAGGGATGAGTCAGTGAGTCAGTTGGGCTTGTGAATCATGATTCATGAGTCAGTAAAGTGATTCTCGAGTATTGAACGATTCGTTCATGATTCGCGCATCACTACTCCTCTCTTTACCTCTTCTAGAACAAAAAGTGTATCGTCCACGTCATTGTCACACTCATCACTCTCCGGCTCAGAGTCTGGCTCAGAGTCTGGCTTTTTGTTTCTTTCAAAACAAAAAAGAGTTTCAATCCCTGATCTACATTTAGTAGACATCTTATTGTTTTGATACATGACACATCAAACAACAACAAAAAAAGACTACAAAAGACACTAACTACACACTCCTAATCCTCTAAATATCCCAAATTTCTCACATTTTAAAAAATCATTATTAATATTGCTGTTAATCGCTTATCGCCGTAACTCCCACAATCTTCCCCTTCAGCCTCAGCAACCAATCGGCGGTTTTCCATAACCATAACCTTTTTTGATTGGATGATGTGGTTAATTTTTCCACCAATAGCAAAGGGGATGTCGTGTTGTTGGGTGGGGTGTGGGTGGGTGCAGATTCGCTTGCAATGCGAGCGCTGTATTTAGAAAGTCTGGTGTTTATCGGCTCGTCTTGCAGTAAACGTGACAACAGTGCTCAGGAAAAAGTATGCCAAATATTGTTAATCATAACTCTGGTTTTTCTTGGCCTATCAACACAAAAAAGCTGGTATGTAGTTTGAAGTTTGCACTTTCAACACAAATTGAAACGCAATGTCAGTGAGGCTCCGTCTCGCTGCTACGTCGTCTTTGATCGCCGTCGTCATTTTGATGGGCAGGCACGTCCCTCGACCCCAGAGGGTTAACCCCTAAAAAAAACTGAAATTAATAACCCCCTTTACTACTTAAAGAACCATATCAATATACTAGGTCTTTAATGGACTTGATGCTGCACTTTAATTAAAAGTGTTGCTTTCCTTAAGTTGTTTGAGCCGTATGAACAGATACAGCTACCAAGAATTGCTGTTTCCAGACATCTTTATACATGTTTAAACTTTGAAAAATAATTTTTTATGCAAAGTGGACACAGCTGAGCAGAAAATGTTCTAAACATTAGCTAATTTGAGATGAAATGACCCAGATGTGTATTATTAAACAATTTCACACAAATAGCGCTATCAATGTGAATTGTCACATTATTTATTTTTTTTTAATTAAAATTAACTTCATGGATGTAATAGGTAGATAACATTGTATCTGCAAATAAATAAATGAATAAATAAGCAAAGTCTCTATAAAAGTGTTCACACATGGATTATTTTGTGTGTCTGCAGTCTGTCAGGCTGTCTGATCACAGAGGAAGGCTGTACTTCTCTGGCCTCAGCTCTGAGCTCCAACCCCTCCCATCTGAGAGAGCTGGACCTGAGCTACAATCATCCAGGGGATTCAGGAATGAAGCTGCTGTCGGCTGGACTGAAGGATCCAGGCTGGAGACTGGACACTCTCAGGTATGGAGAGAGGAGGAAGAGCAAGAAGCATTTCCCGTGTCCTTAACTGAGTTACTAATTGAGATTAAGTTACAAATTACAATTTTTGAGTCATTCCAAATAGCAATACTAGTCTAGTTTAAAAAGTATAAAACAAAGGAAATTAATACTTATGAATTAATAAATAATGAGATGTATGTATGCATGTATATATGTTTGTAAGTGTACTACAGTGACTTTTCCAGTAGCATTAATACATGTATTTTCTTTATTAAACTATTTGTGTAGATCTCTTCATAATTATACAGTACGTTTTAGAAAATTATGTTTTTTTGAGAAAGCTACGTTCTTTATCACACCTTTCTGCTTCCTCCAGACAGGTGTGATGAAAAAAGGGCTGCATGAGAAATATATATAAATACAGATCTGGAACACCAGGAGTCCAGATAGAGACACTTTGCCCCCATAGCTTAAAAGACCTTTTCTTATTGTTTTTTGCTACTGACACAGTCAGTACAATTTGTGCAAACACAAATAAAAATGCTACAGTGAACTTTTCCACATTTTGTCACATTACAGCCACAAACATGAATCAATGTTATTGGAATTCCACGTGAAAGACCAATACAAAGTGGTGTACATGTGAGAAGTGGAACGAAAATCATACAGGATTCCAAACATATAACTGAAAAGTGGGGTGTGCGTAATTATTCAGCCCCCTGAGTCAATACTTTGTTGAACCACCTTTTGCTGCAATTACAGCTGCCTGTCTTTTAGGGTATGTCTCTACCAGCTTTGCACATCTACAGACTGAAATCCTTGCCCATTCTTCTTTGCAAAACAGCTCCAGCTCAGTCAGATTAGATGGACAGCGTTTGTGAACAGCAGTTTTCAGATCTTGCCACAGATTCTCGATTGGATTTAGATCTGGACTTTGACTGGGCCATCCAACAATATGTTTTGTTTTAAACCATTCAATTGTTGCCATGGCTTTATGTTTAGGGTCGTTGTCCTGCTGCAAGGTGAACCTCCGCCCCAGTCTCAAGTCTTTTGCAGACTCCAAGAGGTTTTCGTCCAAGATCGGCTCCATCCATCTTCCCATCAACTCTGACCAGCTTCCCTGTCCCTGCTGAAGAGAAGCACCCCCAGAGCATGATGCTGCCACCACCATATTTGACAGTGGGGATGGTGTGTTCAGAGTGATGTGCAGTGTTAGTTTTCCGCCACACATAGCGTTTTGCATTTTGGCCAAAAAGTTCCATTTTGGTCTCATCTGACCAGAGCACCTTCTTCCACATGTTTGCTGTGTCCCCCACATGGCTTGTGGCAAACTGCAAATGGGATTTCTTATGGTTTTCTGATAACAATGGCTTTCTTCTTGCCACTCTTCCATAAAGGCCAACTTTGTGCAGTGCACGACTAATAGTTGTCCTATGGACAGATTCCCCCACCTGAGCTGTAGATCTCTGCAGCTCGTCCAGAGTCACCATGGGCCTCTTGGCTGCATTTCTGATCAGCGCTCTCTTTGTTCGGCCTGTGAGTTTAGGTGGACGGCCTTGTCTTGGTAGGTTTACAGTTGTGCCATACTCCTTCCATTTCTGAATGATCGCTTGAACAGTGCTCCGTGGGATGTTCAAGACTTGGGAAATCTTTTTCTAGCCTAAGCCTGCTTTAAATTTCTCAATAACTTTATCCCTGACCTGTCTGGTGTGTTCTTTGGACTTCATGGTATTGTTGCTCCTAATATTCTCTTAGACAACCTCTGAGGCCCTCACAGAGCAGCTGTATTTGTACTGACATTAGATTACACACAGGTGCACTTTTGCAAGCCACTGTATGCTTGCCAAACCTGAAATATCCCAACAAATTACAGCCTTACTTAACCACCTGAATACTTATACCAAAGAGATTGAATCTGGCAGAATACAGCTGTTCTTGACTGAACCATCCAAGGTGTACACTCAGTGACAGAAGATATTTATGTGATTTATGAGTCCCATCAAGACTTGAGATGGTTCAATAATGAAAAACCATATGGACGACTAATGTAACACATAACAACAATATAATGCTCATATCCTAATGACAGGTATTCAGTAGGAAGCTAAATAATATTACAACACATCTTGACAAAGTTCATAGGCAATTCTTATTCTGCATGGTGATGGAATGGAACCAACAGATAGAAAATGTACTGACACTTTTAACTAGAAAAATGCTATGTGGATGCTGTAACGCTGCAGCTGTCTGCTGAAAATAGCTGAAAAAGATGAAAAGTTGCAAAAATAGTATGGCGGGGAAGAAACTGAAAATACTGCTGAAAAGCGGTAAAGAAACTGAAATTTGTACTGAACAGAGATGAAAAGGTTCAACTGTATGCTGAAAAGAAATAAATAATAGTATTTGTGCTGAAACATAGTATTTCTGCCAAATCACAGTATTTCTGCCAAATCACAGTGTTTGTGCCAAATCACAGTAATTGTACCAAATCATAGCTTTTGTGACAAATCACGTCCCACTCATATCAGTGAGTTACAGAAGAATCAGAAGGAAAGGAGGCAGTGATGACTGTTTGTTTGGAGAAAATGATCAGTCCTGGAGTCTGATGTGTTGTGGTGATTCTGTTTCTGCCAGACACAATAAAAAAGAAACAATATCCTCCTCCTCCTCCTCTGTCTCTAACAGAGTAGCAGTGTATGTGGACTGTCCTGCTGGCACTCTGTCCTTCTACAGAGTCTCCTCTGACACTCTGATCCACCTCCACACCTTTGACACAACATTCACTGAAACACTTTATCCTGGATTTGGACTCTGGTCTGGTTCATCAGTGTGTCTGAGCTGAGTTGAGTGTAAATAGTGTCCTCCTGTTAGTCAAACACTCTGACTGTTGAACATAGTTCAGTCTGTACATGTCTGTCTCTTTCACTCAGAAACACGTTTTCAGATTCATGGATTCAATCAGTTGATGTTTGAAACTCTTCTAAATGATTCCTTGTGAACTTCTTCCTCTTCAGTCCTTTAAAGATGGAAGCTCCCATTATTCCAGGATCCACATATTGTTTTCCTGTCTTTTTCCACTGAAAGCTTCACAGTGAATATCAGTATGTTGTATTTTTCTGAAGCTCAGTTCGTATAACCATAATATTATATTTGTACTGTTGTATCATAATGCATTTGACTTATGTGATAAAGAGCAAAGAGTGCAATAAACATTTGAAGCTAGTCTTGTCTTTTTATAAATATGTAAATATGTGTGTATGACATTACACATGTTGTGTACCTGCTTAGTTCGTATGAACCATGAAAACTATCACAACAGATCCTGGTTAAGAATCTGCTGGAATTTGGACATTAGATTTGTTTTGATGTAGATCTTTTAGAAGCCGTTCCACTGTTAAGACAGGTGTTTATTTGTCCACAGAGGAACGTTTCCCCTTTAAAGAGACTTTTAACCCTTTAAGACCTACCATAGAACAAGTCCGCCAGACCCTATGTTTACATTTTTACATACTGTAGGCCCATTTTTTTGAGTATTTTAACTTACTATACATCAATAGAACCCTTATATCCCAGATTTTAATAATATGTGTGTAACAAATCCACAGTAACTATAGAAATTGCTAAAAAAGTGCAATTAACCACAAAAAATTTGAAAATCGTTTTTTGTTTTTCACATATTTTTGTTGATACAAAAATATCAAAGCTATATGGCTCAAAATTGTAAATGAAAAAAAGTTGTACAAAGTCCTTTCAAACTACACAAAATTTATTTGGAGTTTTTTCATCAATTCATTTTTGAGATACAATCATTTTTATAAACACTAGTAAAAAACGAAAATCAATAAAATGCATATGGGGCACAATTTAACAACATGACAATAAAAATACAAGATCAAAATGAACTATTTATAATAGTACAATACAATAACAGTACTTATAAGTGTCACAGGAATTTATATACAGAAAGGCACAGTCAAATATTGCTGTTCAGTAGCCCCGGTGGAGCATAACCAAAAAATAAATAAATTCATATTTTGCACAATTTGGCAACATGACAATAATTTAAAAAATAGTTTATAATAGTGCAGTAAAAGTTCTAAGTGTCACATTACTTTTTGAGAGAGAAAAACAGTCAAAAATCATTCTTCAGCAGCAGTAGTGGAGGTGTGATAGGCCCTATGACAGTTCCTGTCCACAATGACGCACAGAGCCACTTTGCATGCCTCACACTTGAACGGTGTGCACTTCCCACACAGCCTGCACCTCTGGCGCCCCTTTGTGGCTTTTTTTTGACCAGATGCCCCTTCAACAATGGCAACTGGGATGTGTTGGTAGCTCTTCATTCCTGATTGTGAGGACACCCCACAGAGTTCAGCGATCAACTGCTCCTGGAAATCCTGGTGTGTCATTGGCTGCTGCTCCAGTCTGCCACAGAGCTCCTTGCTGACCAAATAGCTGTTTGTGACAGCAATGTCTATAAAGTGGTGCAGCACTGTCAAATACCACTTCCTGCTCTTTCTCCATGAAGAATAGGAGCCAATCAGCTGGTCTGACAGATCAACTCCTCCCATAAAGCGGTTGTAGTCCTTTACAGCTGATGGCGCTGGCACATCAATTGCTCTGTGTTGTCCTTCAGCCTTGCACATCCTTTTCACAGTGTCCCCTGAGAAGGCACTGTGCAGAGTTGAGCACACACTCACCTCCCTTGTGTCCATCCACTTGATAAAAATGAGAGGGCCCTCTCTGATCCACCTGATTGTCCCTCGTGGAGATTTTTTTGTCAGGGCGTTAAGTTTGGTTTTTGGGACTCCAACTCTAGTGTCCCGAAATGTCCCACATGCTCCAAACCCCAGATCATGAAGGTGGTGAAAAAGTGCTGGGCTTGTATAAAAGTTATCACAATAAATGTGATATCCTGTTCCCAGGTAGTTTTTGTTTATAAGTGCCATCACAGCATCAAATGACAGCCCCTTCCCAGTTACCAGAGTTGACCTCCCTGTATAAATGTTAAAATCCACTGTGTAGCCTGTGTTGTCAGATAGCACAAAAAGTTTTATCCCCCACTTTGTTGGCTTGCTTTTTATATATTGCTTCAGGGCAACTCTGGCTTTGGTGGAAACCATGCGCTCATCCACAGAGAGGTTTTGCTGTGGGTGGTATGCAGCTTTGCAGGCTACACGTAAACTGTCATACAGGGGACGTAGTCTGTGCAGGCAGTCATAATCTGTAGTTCCTTTTTTTCTGTCATTGAGAGTGTCTTCTGCAGGGTCACTCATATGAATATTCCAAGTGATGGTGAGGAACCGGTCTCTGGTCATGACCTTAGAGGGATATTGCACATGAAAAATCGAATTCACACGCCAAAAATCTCTCATTTTAGGCAGCTTTAGAACCCCCATGTAGAGTGTTATGCCAATGTAATGGTACAGTTCAGCCTCTGTGAGATCAGTCCATGTGAATTTTTTGCCTGCAGCAATATTTTTAGCTGCATTTTTGTTTGTGTTGACACACAGTGTTTTTATAGCAGCACGGTCAAAGTATATCTTGAATAGTTCAGATGGCGATGGACAGTCCACACATTCTGAAAACGGCAGCTGCACACCTGGCTTTCTTTTTGGACAGAAATTCGGTAGAGGATGAGGCAAGCTGTCAGGGTCCTTTTCACTCATCCAGGCAGCTGCATCACCGGAGAGTGACCTGGAGCGCTTGCCTCTTTTTGCCGGAGGACAAGTCATCCGACTCCTTCCCCTCCCTCTGCTTCCCTCTGGTATAGGGGCTGCTTCAGTTGAGCAGGAGACTTCAGTTCCCTCCTCTTCAACATTATCAACACTATACACAAAAGAAATTATACCGTCTGTTCAATTTGTATTGCACGAGAGTAATATAATGGTGCGTAATTTGGGCAAAATTGTGTTGTGGTGCGAAATTTCTCTTTTGCACCGCAAACGTAATTTTTCCTACTTTTCTCTATCACAAAAAACATTATTTTATTTCAAACAATATACATACTTGTCTTGGCAAGGGTCAATCCCTTCAACGAAGTCGGCCTCATCCTCACTGTCGGCAGAATCAGGATCCGACATATGGCCAGAAGCACCGTATTCACAAGGGGCGGTAATCAGATCCAAAGCTTCGCGCAATGTGAAGTATTTGGTGTGTCTGGATTGTCGCTGCATAATAATGTGGGTGGATGTGTTTAAGTATGTAAAAAGTGTGTGTTGTGTGTTTTGTACAGGTGTATGTTTCTAGAAAAAACGACAGTATGCGCGATCGAGAGAAAAAACTAAATTTCCCGGGGAAATGACGTCACTTCCTGTTGTTGTTGGACAGACCCACGTGATAGGTCACGGTGACAACATGACCTATCACGTTAATCAAACGTAGGAAGTGATGTGAACAGCTGATCAGATCGATAAAGAGTCTCGGCTCGGGATTATGTTTTTTTTTATTTGGTCGCTTTTTACATGATTTCTGCAAACATATTAGAGGAAGGAAACATCTCTCTGGGAAAAGCTGCATGTGTGATATGTAAGTACAACTTCTCCAGTTTCATATGCAAAAAAAATTATTGCGCTAGCTTACGTGGTTGCAGTGATACAGGGATTTAAAAATAGATATGCAAATTGTAGCGCGGGCGCTACGCTCGGCTCTAAAGGGTTAAACAACGTACAGTTACTGTGTAACCTTGGTTCTCTGAGTGAGAGACTAGCTCTCCACTCCGTTACGTATTCCATATGTATGGTGTATCACCCCCCTTGGTCGTGGCGTGTGGATATTCCTTTAAGACACTCCAGATTGACCGGCCAAACTCCACAGCTCACCTATAGAACAGCTGTGCAGACGTGACACCGGTGATAGTTTGATTGGAAAGCGTCTCGGAGGTGGAGAGTGTTAAGGGTTCAGAAATTGAGGAGGAAGACCAAAAATAATGACCACTGATCCTGCCGGGTGCAATTAGACGACATTTTAATGAATACACATGTGGAGTCCAACACCGTGCAGATTCAGTATTGAACTGTCTTACAATAGTCAGAACAAAGACTTTATAGGGTTGGGGTGATACTGCCCCCCCCCTCTCAGACACAATACAGCATACGCCAATTCAAAACCACAACTGTTCAGTTAACTTTTAACACAGTTTAAAGAACATCGTCTTCGGCTCGAACCCAGGTGCTTCCTGTCACCATCCTGCCCAGGCTTATCTGTCTGGAACATCAGGTCCACGTTCTGCACAAACTGTCACTCATGCAGGCACAATTTTGCAGTTGCAAGCAAAACATGATTAAACTCTTACCTATATAAAGGAGTCTACAAATGTGTGTGTGTGCGTCAGCCTCTGCTGCCCTTTATTTCACCCTTCACTTCATCAGCCACCAGACAGAAGGCCAGCACGTACACAACTAAAACTATGTGTGTGTATGTGTGTCTCGTCCTTAAATGCTCTCTCATCTCACCCGTTGCACTTCTGACCTTTCACCAGAACAGAGGCTCATCCTTCCATGTAATAACCTAACTGGAACTATATATATAATATGTTGAATAAATGTTTTAATCAAGAGCCTCCACTAAAAGCTTAATCCAAAGATATAAATGCATAATAAAATAACCTGCTCTTAGCTTGCACTCAGACTCTGCTTTCAGTTTCACTTTTGCAAAGCATGGCGTTTCCTGTCTCCTTTTACACAGAGTATATTTCCTGTCCTTGCAGTCTACACAGAAACATTTAACATTATAGGAGCATTGAAAAGCATTTAGAATTATAGATTCGACTCAACAGCTTAAAGTGGTTCTTGCTGGACCTGTAATAAAAGCTTAATTGGGTGCCAATATGTTTAAACATCTAAATGCAATATCAATATTAATAATTAATGGAATAGTAATAATGATCATAAAAAAATAGCAACAAACAATAGCAGCATAACATTCCAGCACTCCCGACAAGAGATAGTGTGTCACTCGAAGAACACAGTAACCATATGTTCGCTAGCCTGTTCGCTAGCATATTGAGACTATCTCTCCACTCCGTTACATATTCCATATGTACGGGGTTAATTCTGTAAGACACCCCACGAGGAGAAAGTGCAATCGAACCACAGAGAGTAAAGGTGCCAATGAACCACTGACAAATGTACATATATACACACCAACCCAGTCAGGGCTTCGCTAAAAGCGAAGGCCAAGCAGACTGCCGGGATACACAGAACACCAAGCTACCAATTAGGATCCCACTGGTCGCGTAAGCCTACGACATGTGGGCAATACACCAGACAGAGAGTTGGCGCTACAGGCTCGAGAACTCTCACTTGTCACAGCGAGGTCCGACTGGCACGTGAACCGGTGAGCCGCGGGCAACACACCGGGGGAACACAGCCTGCAGTAGCATGCCAAGCTAGGGATGTGACCGGTCCATCCCCAGGGCTCAAAGCCGCACTGTGCTGTCATCAGACAGGGACCGGCAGCCTAGCTTGCTAAAGTGGAGGGCTGAGCATGGCGATGACCCGAAGGTCCACCCCCAGCACCGTCACTACGTGCTGTCCACAAGCAAATGAGCAACAAGATTGAACTTGAAAAAGAGACACCCGAGGTCAGTCATAATATCCCGGCTCACTGAGTGGGCCTGTACTGGCCGCGTAAACCCGTGACACACAGGCAATGCACCAGACAGGGAACCAGCGCTGCAGGCTGGAGAACTCTGACTGACTGGCTTAAGTGTCAGACACAGTGAGGTCTGACAAGCATGTATACCCGCGGCACGTGGGTAATACACCAGAAAGAAAGCTGTATGCAGACAGGAGAGCCACAAGAGTGAACTCAAATGAGACACTCGTGCACAGCCAGCGTTGCAGGCTGGAGAACACTCACTCGCTGGCTGACGTATCAGACACAGTGAGGTCTGTCTGACACGTGAACCAGCGAATCGTGGGCAACATGCCAGGGGAACAGCCTGCAGCTGCAGCAGCTTATATGCCAGACTGGCTAAAAGAGGCTGGAGAACTCTCACTCTCCACAGCAACGTGCGACTGGCGCGTAAACCGGCGAAATTTGGGCAGCACGCCAGGGAAACACAGCCTGCAGCTGCAGTGCAGCCGCTAAAGTGGAGGGGCCAAGCTAGGGATGCCACCCAAAGGGTCCAGCCCCAGAGCCAAGAAGCCACCCTGCTCGAGCAATGACAGGCTGGAGAATGCTCACTCGCTGCAGCGAGGTCCAACTGGCGTGGGCAATACGCAAGGGGAGCACAGCCTACTAAGCCACTCGAGCACAGCAGCTAGCTAAGGCCATGACAGAAATCCTTGATATGCGGATGGTGCTCCAGATGGCAAGTTGGAGCTGGCGGCGAGCGCTGAGCTGTTAGTAACATGAACTCTTTAACTGCTTGATGTTGTTGGATAGAAACTGCAAACACGTCATTCCCACAATCCCATTTAAACTGTCTCTTTAAAACAAGCCTTTGGTTTGGAAACAGCTGAAAATCTACTTTAGCAAAAAAGAAGTGAAACATGTAAAAACATTTTAATCTAACATGAATTAAAGCAGAAACCGACTGAAATCCAACAAACAAAGTAACCAACTCAGAATAGAAACAAAGTGTTGCTTTGTACACAAACAGCAGTAAATGAAAATCATTAAATCAGGCGTGTGTCGTCCTGCAGAGGTAATGTGTGTGTAAATGTTGTTGTGTGTTTGCGAATAAATCCTCCATCATGTTTAATGCCAGCTCAGCTCTGTTTCACACACATGTTCATATTTAAAGCTGTGTGAGTTGGAGTGTTTCTACAAACACAGCAGTCAGAGTGGAAAGAGTGGATGTTGTAGGAGGTGTTTGTGTAGTGAAGAGTGTCTGTAGGACTCCAGCTGCTCCAGCAGGCGTCTCCTTTGTGCTTCAAACACAGGCTGCATTTGAACCTCGTGTCTTCTCTCAGTAACCCCTTCATTGAATCTTAATTCAGCACATGTTGTAACCCTGCTGATTTCTGCAGGTCATTCAAAGGAGAGCATCCTGTGGAACATCAGCTTTGAGTTTGAAAGAAACATTTAGGGTCAGATTTACTGACGTCTGCAGCAGCACAAAGACTTCTTTAGATGGTAAAAAGCTTCTGGATTTACTGACGCGGCTCTTTCTCACTATTCAGTTACACCAGTCTCTACTTCATAAGTTCACACAAAAAATGGTCTACATGTGTGAGCAGTTTGTGCTTCACCCGACTGTAACAGGCCAGCCCAAATAAACTCCTCAGCTCTGCGTTGTGTTGTATTTTTAAAGAACACAAGGAATCTGTGCAGATTTATTTCCTGAGTGGAAATATAACAGTGTGGGGTCAGTACAAATGGCTTCTCCACTCCGCACATAGCACACTCTGGTGTAGCTTCAGCAGACTGACAGTAATTTCTGCAGCCCACTGTTTCTGCTCCAGCTGAAAATTTTTCCTCTTAAATGCAAATATTTTATTGTTAGATTTAATTTAGAGTGTTAAATATCAACACTTCACCGAGTTCTTTTGATTCTTCATCCGATGGAAGACAAAACACTGCTCAGTAGATCATTTCACACTTAAGGGAGATGCGTTCTGCATGACACGGTGCCGCGGATCTAAAAATGGTAATGCGTTTTTATTATCAGCTCTCTCATTCTAGTCTAAACAACAGTGTCTCAGTAACTTTCCACTAGAAGATGGTCACCTGTTATCTACTTTCTCCCAGGCATGCGTGGCGTGAGTCTACAGCCTTCTACCCCCCAAGGACATGTAGTCTAATGCCTTTATTTTGAGGGCCGTGTTCACTTAATACAATATATGGTTATGTGGCATTTTAGTTCATATAAAGCATAGAATTGAGGCACTTCAGATAATTTCATCTCAACAAGAGTCAGCTGTTTAAAAAAGATGGGATGATTTTCCATCAGGGGATATGATGGGTGAAACTCAAAATATCATGACAGCTCTCCAAGTAAGATGTCAGTACTAAATAAAACGGTCCAGTTATGAAGCTGAACAAACCGATTTACTCAGGAACAAATCAAACACTGAAATAAACCAAACAGTAACATTTTAAGTTATCTTAGTGACTTATATGTCATGTTCAACCTAGCCAAAGACTGAAAACGATGTGCCGGGAGTTTGCTGTTCTCACAGGCTCTAGTGAGGCTTGAACCCCGGCTAACTATCGAGCTGGTGGGTAACAGACATCTCCGAAAATGTTGGAGAACTTTTGCAAATATGTGATGTCTTGATAAACCGAGCAGATATTTGAAGTCTGCACAGCTACATTCTCGCCTGAAAATATGTTAAAAGTTTATTTTGTGGCCCAGAAAGAGTAATATTTAAAAGTCTTTAGCCGCGGTCCTCTGCCATTGACGCGTCTGAGTTTTGGACAAAATGTATTCTGGGATATTTAGCTGTACCAAGTCCACATAAGCCACCGATGCATGCTCGTTAAAAAAGGAGGAGCGAGACCACATCCGGGAGTTTTGAGCGTACTTGGCTTGATGGGTACTTGGAACAGTACTTGGTCTTGTCACGGGTTCAGAATACTAAGGATGAGAACAAAACAACAATGGTCCAGAAGACTTTGGTCAAACAACGATTTTATTGAACACACGCGTGGGGAGATGGATACTGCACACAATCAGCATAGATCTCCGCCCAAAAATACACTTCAGATTGCTTTTATAACATAAGGGTTTAACGCCCCCTCTTGCGTTTACAAGAACATAATTTGCATCTTAAGAACATTATTTGCCTCTTTTACAGACAATGAGCAATTTTAAGAGCTAAATGCAGACACAGAAGTTCCCCTTTCTAGCATCTTCTTCCAAATAAGGCGATGGTCTCAGGTCTTTGAGGTCCCCATGGACTTGTCCTCATCTTTAGCACATCTTCTGTCACCTGTTACTAAGCAACTCAAACACAGCAGGTTGCTGAATGCATTCAGGCCTTTGCTCAGGCCTGTTTCTAGATTATATGTGGTATGTGTGTTTTGTAAGCGTTTATGCAGTTTTAACCTTCTATAGCTCCAAGTCACTTACACAATAGCTTGTCTGGACATCGCGCCAAACAAAGCTTACGACCTTTAATTAATTGACTGAGCTTCAACTCTTTAATAAGCACAGAAATGCAATATGTGTATACAATGATTATGGCTGCACCTTTAATCAAAGGTTAATGTGAGGCCAGCATGTTTAATAGCCATCTTAATGCAATATCAATGCTGCAGAATATATTGTAGCTGTAAAATAATCTCTTTAATTCCACAGTCTGTAACTGATGATGTATCACAAGTCCACGACAACACGAGTCCACATATTGAGAAACAGCCTCAGAGTCAGCTTTTGCCAGTATTCATTTTGTTTTGGTTGTCAGTGAATTATCAACTAGTAAAAAGCTGCCGCACCAGACAAACCAGTGTTCCATGTTAACTGGTTTTTATGTGAACTGGTTACATTTGTTCATGTTTTTCACTCTCTGTGTTCCAGATGTCGGCTCTGCAGATTGCTCATTTTTATTGAACGTTTGTCTCCGTTTGTCAGTGTATCTGATATTTGATCAAAGACCTTGGCAAATAAGCTTTCCAGTTTGTGCCAGTGCAAATGCACATACACATCATTATGTTCTTCAGACAACAATTATTTTAATTAACTCAGAGTAAGTGGTGATGGTCGCAGACAGTTAATGGGTATTGTGAAAAATCATCTTAAATAATCAATCTCAGGTGTTCTGGGCAATATCAAACGTCTCCACTGTGTATTTGTAATGTTTTATTATACCTTAAAATAATAAATGAGTTCAGGGTGCTGGGAATTTAATTCTGAGAATGAGTCATTTAACAATTCACTACAGAGACCTCAAACAATAAATATACTTCTCATCTTTACCTTCATTTTAGTACAATGATTGTCTCAAAGAAACGTACTAGTACATCTCACACTGATTAATAAAGCACTTAGCATTAGATGATTCAGATACGATACAAGTTTATCGTTTGCTCTCCAAATTGCGCCTCATTTTAAATCCTGTTTATCATCTTCG
Organism: Oreochromis niloticus; assembly: GCF_001858045.2. Lineage (NCBI taxonomy): Eukaryota > Metazoa > Chordata > Actinopteri > Cichliformes > Cichlidae > Oreochromis > Oreochromis niloticus. Next base: position 216,237 of record NW_020327294.1, on the reverse strand, counting down.
ACTCGGGTCAGTCACTCTGAGGGAAACACAAGTTCCAGCAGCTCTAAGCTCAGGAAACAAAGTACATTTACTTATTTTGTGCACAATATTGTGATGATGTTATATTGAACAGCAGCTGCCCAAATTAAACTGTGATTATCACCAGGTAACCTGTGTGTTTCCCCAATCAGCAGCAGGTGTTAACCAGCTGACAGGTGAGCAGAATGTATGCAGGTAAAATGAGGGTCTGTTGAGCTGATCGTTGGTGTCAGGAAGAAAATGTCAGCTTCTTATTAAGTTCTGAATTATCTTACAGAAACACAGAGACACAAGACCAGGCAGAATTTCATTGAAAATAATCTCTTGAAAAGGAGCTTTAGACACAGACATACTGAGACACTGAGGACAAGACAGACCATGTAATATACTAGAACAGACTCATAACTAAGAATACATAGAATAACCTAAACTAGACTTAAAGGCAACCTGTTAATAATACTAAAACCTTGTCATGGTCCTGGGTCGGTGACCCAGCGCTTTGAGTTTATGATTATTATTTTCTAGTTTATTCTGATTTTGTATTAGTTCTTTGGGTTGGTTGTCGTGTTTATTTTCCCTACCTGTGTCTCCCTCTGTGCTCTGTTCGGGTCCCCGAGTTTTGTGTTGTAAAACAGTCTGTGTGTCCCCTGTTTTACTTTGTAGGTCTGTGTCTCGTTATGCCCATTAGTTCCAGCTGTGTTCCCTCCTGTGTGCCATTTCCTGATTACCTGGTGTGTGTATTTATAGTTTGTGTCTGCCTGTGCTCCTCGTCGCGTCGTCTGTGTTTCTCTGTGTATCTGCCGTGTATTTAAGGTTATTCCATGTTTCTCCGTGTCTCTCTGCTCCTCGCTCCATGTCCTACTTTTGTATTAGTTTTTTCCAGTTTAGGTTTATGTTCAGTTCTGCTCCACACCTTGGTTATTGTGCACTGTAAATAAAACCCACTTGCACCTCCGCCACTGTCTGCTTTTGGATCCTCCTTCCTCACCTCCACACGACTGCAGCCCCAGCCGTGACAAACCTGACATCCTTTAAAAATAGCTAAGAAATCACAAATACAACAATAAACTCAAAATCCTGGTTCACATGACCCATGACCGTGACAAACAGCTGGAGCCACATGTTGTATTTGGTACAGATTTGATGTCAGATGCATAAAACTGCTGCATAAAACTGCTCTTCCTGACACAAACACTGAGGCACTGGAACTTCTCCTGAGCATGAAAACATTGTGAAACTGACTTCTTTCTGAGTAAAGATGTCAGTAATGAATAAGTAATTAGTGTTTTTTTTAATAGTAATGTGCCATCTGTTAGCAAAAACAAACAAACATGTGGTGTACATCTGAACATGTAGTATAGAGAGTATCGGGGAAAAGCTGCCTGATGCTTCTTGTTTGACAGCAGGGGAAGGATCTCCCAATGTTTCTGATAGCTGATCTGATTTGTTGAAGCTCGTATCAACATGTGCTTTGGCTCCTTCGTCCACTCGCCTTTTCATCTCCTCCAGTTTCTGGACCTTCTCTGTGTCTCCTTTCTACTTCATCTTCTCAATCAGGAAGTCCAAGTGGACAATAGTGGATGCTGAATCAGCTTTCAGAGCAATCTGCTTGAGTCTGACAACATGTTGGTAGGACTCATCCAGGAACTGGGAATTCTCTGCTGTCAGCTGTTTCATTTCATTTTCAAGATTTTCTGAAAGACTCAATATTTTCTTAATTTCTATTTTATTTCCTGCCTGCTTTTGGGCTTCTTTCATGTTTCTGATTTCTCTCTGTTTCACTTCAGCCAGCTTGATTCTCTCTTTCAGGTTTTGGATGCAGGCTTTCAGTCTGATTCGTTCATTTAACACTTCAACTGTTGTCATCAGTTTTTGAGGATTAGATTTTCCCAAGAAGTCTGTCAACTGATTGATGTTTTCCTGTGTGACCTCCCATGAATGCTTTGAAGACGTATTTTCTTCTGTTCAGTCTTCATACTGTGAGTTATTAAACAGGAAGTGAACAGGCTCAGTCTTTTCATTTTTGGCACATTTAATTGCTGCAACTTCAAGAGCTTCAAGAACATTTTCAGATCTGCTTCCATCTGAGTGTGTGATCAGAGCTACAATGTTTTTCTCCATGTTTTTTCCAAACAATTCAATTCAATTCAATTCAATTTTATTTATATAGCGCCAAATCACAACAAAAGTCGCCTCAAGGCGCTTTATATTGTACAGTAGATAGCACAATAATAAATACAGAGAAAAACCCAACAATCATATGACCCCCTATGAGCAAGCACTTTGGCGACAGTGGGAAGGAAAAACTCCCTTTTAACAGGAAGAAACCTCCGGCAGAACCAGGCTCAGGGAGGGGCGGCCATCTGCTGCGACCGGTTGGGGTGAAAGAAGAAAAACAGGATAAAGACATGCTGTGGAAGAGAGACAGAGATTAATAACAGATATGATTCGATGCAGAGAGGTCTATTAACACATAGTGAGTGAGAAATGTGACTGGAAAGGAAAAACTCAATGCATCATGGGAATCCCCGGCAGCCTACGTCTATTGCAGCATAACTAAGGGAGGATTCAGGGTCACCTGGTCCAGCCCTAACTATATGCTTTAGCAAAAAGGAAAGTTTTAAGCCTAATCTTGAAAGTAGAGATAGTGTCTGTCTCCCGAATCCAAACTGGAAGTTGGTTCCACAGAAGAGGGGCCTGAAAACTGAAGGCTCTGCCTCCCATTCTACTTTTAAATACTCTAGGAACAACAAGTAAGCCTGCAGAGCGAGAGCGAAGTGCTCTAATGGGGTGATATGGTACTACAAGGTCATTAAGATAAGATGGGGCCTGATTATTTAAGACCTTGTATGTGAGGAGCAGGATTTTGAATTCAATTCTGGATTTAACAGGAAGCCAATGAAGGGAAGCCAAAACAGGAGAAATATGCTCTCTCTTTCTAGTCCCTGTCAGTACCCTTGCTGCAGCATTTTGGATCAGCTGAAGGCTTTTCAGCGAGTTTTTAGGACATCCTGATAATAGTGAATTACAGTAGTCCAGCCTGGAAGTAATAAATGCATGAACTAGTTTTTCAGCGTCACTCTGGGACAGGATATTTCTAATTTTAGAGATGTTGCGCAAATGGAAGAAAGCAGTCTTACATATTTGTTTAATATGTGCGTTGAAGGACATGTCCTGGTCAAAAATGACTCCAAGGTTCCTCACAGCATTACTGGAGGCCAAGGTAATGCCATCCAGAGTAAGAATCTGCTTAGATACCATATTTCTAAGATTTTCAGGGCCGAGTACAATAACCTCAGTTTTATCTGAATTAAGAAGCAGAAAGTTAGCGGCCATCCAGGTCTTTATGTCTTTAAGACATTCCTGCAGTTTAACTAATTGGTGTGTGTTACCTGGCTTCATGGATAGATAGAGCTGCGTGTCATCTGCATAGCAGTGAAAATTTATGCTATGTCTTCTAATGATGCTGCCTAAGGGAAGCATGTATAATGTAAACAGAATTGGTCCTAGCACCGAACCCTGTGGAACTCCATAATTGACCTTAGTGTGTGAAGAGGACTCTCCATTTACATGAACAAATTGGAGTCTATTAGATAGATATGATACAAACCACTGCAGTACAGTACCTGTAATACCTACAGCATGTTCTAATCGCTCTAATAGGATATTATGGTCAACAGTATCGAACGCAGCACTGAGGTCTAGCAGGACAAGCACAGAGATGAGTCCACTGTCAGAGGCCATAAGAAGATCATTTGTAACCTTCACTAAAGCTGTTTCTGTGCTGTGATGAGCTCTGAAACCTGACTGAAACTCTTCAAATAAACCATTTCTCTGCAGATGATCTGTTAGCTGTTTGACAACTACTCTTTCAAGGATTTTTGATATGAAAGGAAGGTTGGAGATTGGCCTATAATTAGCTAAGACAGCTGGGTCTAGAGATGGCTTTTTAAGTAAAGGTTTAACTACAGCCACCTTGAAGGCCTGTGGTACATAGCCGATTATTAGAGATAGGTTGATCATATTTAAGATTGAAGAATTAATTAATGGCAGGACTTCTTTGAGCAGTTTTGTAGGAATAGGGTCTAAAAGACACGTTGATGGTTTGGAGGAATTAATTATTAAAGTTAACTCAGAAAGATCAATTGGAGAAAAAGAGTTTAACTTAACATCGATGGTACTAAAAGTAGCTGTAGATAATATTACATCTGTGGGATGATTATTGGTAATTTTTTCTCTAATGATAAAAATTTTATTTGTGAAGAAGTTCATGAAGTCATTACTAGTTAACGTTAAAGGGATTGTTGGCTCAGTAGAGCTCTGACTTTTTGTCAGCCTGGCTACAGTGCTGAAGAGAAACCTGGGGTTGTTCTTATTTTCTTCAATCAGTGACGAATAGTAAGATGTTCTGGCTTTGCGGAGGGCTTTCTTATAAAGCAGCAAACTATTTCTCCAGGCTAAATGATGATCCTCTAAATTTGTGACACGCCATTTCCTCTCCAGCTTACGAGTTATCTGCTTTAGGCTACGTGTTTGAGAATTATACCACGGAGTCAGGTACTTCGGATTTGAGGCCTTAGTTTTCACAGGAGCTACAGTATCCAGAGTCGTACGTAGTGAGGAGGTAAAATTATTAACAAGATAATCGACCTCTGTTGGAGTAGCGTTCAGATAGCTGCTCTGCTCTATGTTGGTACAGGGCATTGAAGATGATAACAGTGGGTGGATTATATTCTTAAACTTAGTTACAGCACTTTCAGAAAGACATCTACTTTGATAAAGTCTACTCTCCACTGCTGTGTAATCAATTATTGTAAATGTAAATGTTATCAGGAAATGATCAGACAGCAGAGGGTTTTCAGGAAACACTGTTAAATGTTCAGTTTCTATGCCATATGTTAAAACAAGATCTAGAGTGTGATTAAAGTGGTGGGTGGGTTCTTTTACATTTTGAGAGAAGCCAATTGAGTCTAATAACAAATTAAATGCGAGGTTGAGGCTGTCATTTTTAGCATCTACATGGATGTTAAAATCACCCACAATAATTATTTTATCTGAGCTGAGCACTAAATCAGATAAAAAGTCTGAGAAATCAGAAAGAAACTCTGTGTAAGGCCCAGGTGGACGATAGATGATAACAAGTAAGACTGGTTTCTGAGTTTTACAGCTGGGGTGGACAAGGCTAAGCATCAGGCTTTCAAATGAATTAAAAGTCTGTCTTGGTCTTTCGTTAATTAATAGACTGGTGTGAAAAATTGCTGCCACACCGCCCCCTCGGCCTGTGCTTCGGGATTTCTGGTAGTTAGAATGACTCGGGGGTGTTGATTCATTTAAACTAACATACTCATCCTGCTGCAACCAGGTTTCTGTAAGGCAGAGTAAATCGATTTGTTGATCAATTATTAAGTCATGTACTAACAGAGACTTGGAGGAGAGAGACCTAATATTTAATAATCCACATTTCACTGTTTTACTCTTTGGTTCAGATGTGGATACTGTATTGTTCTTTCTTTGTGATTTTTTATGTTTAAGTTGTTTATTCCTGGGTTTTGGTTTGTTTTTTGTCTGTTTGGGAGCTGACACAGTCTCTATGGAGATGGGTTTTTGGGGGGGTAGCAGGAGGAGAGAAGCTGCAGAGAGGCGTGTAAGACTGCAACTCTGCTTCCTGGTCCCAACTCTGGATAGTCAAACAGAGACGTCACTGAATCAAAGACATACATCAGTCGGTCACTCAGTCGATTATCAGTCGCCTTCATGACCAAACCCACTGCACTAATTTCATGGACTCCATCATCTGATCGAAACAAGTCCAACAATCTGTGACTGATGATGTCATCTTTTTCAATTCCTCTGGTGTCTCCATATCCAGGAGTATCAATGATGGTCAGAGAGTAGGGCAGAGTTTCATCTTCAAAACCAAAGATCTCGTACACGATCACATCTGATGTCTGACTTTCTGTCTGACCTTTTGTCTGACCTTCTGTGTGATCTTTCTTCTTCTTCTTCTCCTCTACGATCTGAAACCAGACTCTATCCTCCCACTTCACTCCCATGGTGTAGTTGAGCAGAGCGTTGATCAGAGTAGATTTTCCTGCTCCTGTTTCTCCCACCAGTATGATGGTTCTGTTTGTCTTGTTTGGATGTTTTTCTCCAACAGTGATTCTTGTCAGAGTTCCAAACTTCTGTTTCTTTGGTCTCAGCTGGTAGACAGCAGGAGGTCCATCAGATCTCTGATCACTCTTGCAGATGATGCTCTCATATTTCCTTTAGATAAAACATAGATTATGTAAATACAAAATGATATAATTTGTGTAACTGAAGTAAGTGTTTTTCCCCTCTGTCACAATATTTCTGATGACTTTTCAGAGTTTATTGGCTTTGAATGTTTATTCTCAAGCTTGGAGAATGGTTTTTCACCTTTTCCCTCAAATCATCACTTAAAGTCACAGCTCATGCTGCTGTTTAGTCTAGTATTATTTTGTCTCAGTTTGCCTATGTATGAGCAGTTCTGTGGGCATTTTTATAGACTTTTTAGGAATCAAAATTTCTATTGATTTTTGTTTTTTCTTTAAAACAATAAGAATAGACTTAGCTAGTTTTGCTACGTAAATCTGTAGTTAATTATACTTTTAGAAAAGGGATTTGTCTGGTAACTTTTGGATCCTCCCATTAATTAAGGGATTAAGAGCACACTAGAGGGGTGTGGAGGAAATGTTTTTTTTTTTTGGTCAAATGTCAGCTCGGACAAAGGGAGGGGTTAAAATGATTTGTGTAATCATATTAAGTTAACTTTCATTTATGTTTAAGTTATAAAAGATTTTTTCAGAACGCACTTCCGACTGGATTCTTTGAAAATATATGGTATTTATTTCGTGGTAAAATATAAACCAAAAATCAACCCAACAATCCACCTGTTGCCACTCATAGCATTTCTTGGACTGTTTTTCTGTTTTGGAAACCAACAAATGAAATATAGAATTTTCTGACCGTAAAGGGGCAAAGGATTTTAATGCATTTGTTGTTATTCTTTATTTTTGTGATTTGTTTTTGGTTTGTTTATATTTTGGGGTTATTTACAAGTTTTATTTGTATGTTAATATTTTGCTTCATTTTGTTTTGTGTTATTGTTTTTCATGTTAAGTGTGGTGGCAGATTTTTTTTCTCATGAATTAATCACATATTTTAACCATATCACTTTAGTATAGTAAGAGCACTCCTGTCACCAGTTTGTATGTATGTGGAATGTGATCACAAGTGGGGCCCAAGAGGTGATGGTTGGTTGGAGCTTTTCTTAGAATGAACAGTTAAGAATCTGCTAATAATTGATCTGCTGTGGAATGTGGGCCAACATGTAAGAGTTTGTGGAATGTTCTTTGCCTGTGTGTCTGCGTATATAAGATGTAAGGGCGGTGGCCACAATTCAGAGATGGTCCTGCAACACGTTCTCACTCCCAACTCGTCAAATGTGTGACGCATGGTCAGGCTCCCTCTGCTTCACTTATCGACGCGCAGGGTAGCCCCCTGGCGTCGAGAATTGACGTGCAGGGTCCTCCTATTGAATACTATAGAGCTCCCTAATCGTTGTTTATTGACAACAAGAGATTGCCGTGGAAGAGCCTGTTGTCCGTATATTTATACATTTCCGAAATCACATTGTAGTGACGTGTACTGAACACAATATATTATATAATGTAAACAACTACCTGAGAAACAGCAGATACAGCAGCTAAATTAATTATAGGCCATTACTTTTGTATCGTTTATTGCATTTATGGAGGGAGAGGTGTATGCTGGGTAATGGCACAGCTAGCGACACGGTGACTTTATTCACCCGCTTCGGCTGTTATCAGTCCATACAATGGGCGTTATTAGCACAAATCAGTCCCATAGATGTGGGCCATCTCCACCTGCTAGATTGTTCAGAAGGTTGTTATCATCCATCCAGATGGAGGATCACTGACAGGAGCGTGGGAAGACTCCAGAATCCACTCTGGCTGGAATCCGGTGGATACAGCAGTGTTACAGGTAAGACCATTTAAACGGACAGCATTTATAAAATGACTATTAAAAGTCAGCGAGTGTCAATAATGTTAATGTGGTTATGTTAGTAATACACCAAGTGCTAATATAACAGCTTTAAGATGCATTTGTAGATATTATTACGTGTTTTACCGTCTTTATGGTGCTAGCTTAAAGTTACGGTGTAAACATTAGCTTATATTGTAGTAAAGCTGTTACTGTTTAAACGATGTTGGGACAGAAATATTAGCTTCTGTCATGACTGATGAAGTTACTAGTTAATAAAGTTTCCAGTAAAGTGATTAATCGTAGCCACAGATTGACAGTAAATATGCCGATTAGCTTCAATGCATCTGTAATAAATATGTGCAAGTTTCAGTGCTTCGTTTAAACTGTATGATACTTATACTGACCCAGGGTCAGTGTAAAATACAATCCTAGCTGTGTGAACAAAGCCTGGCTCCTTTAATCCTGCATGACAAACCTCAGGATGCAGGTTTTTATTACTCTTTCCTGCTGGCACACCTGTCACACCTGAGAGTCAGCTAGAAGCTTACAGTGACGTGGACATCATGCAAAGACTGCCAGACTCTGTAATACTGTAAATGATCAGTGACTCAGGTTAACACTAAACTTTAAACAGTACCTCTGTGTCTCTGTGTGTGCTGAACATCTGGAATCAGATTGAGTCAGGCTGCATCGGCTGAATCTGTTATTTGTAAATATCAATATTTTTTATTCAGGTGTGGGGATAATATGTAAGACTGCAGTGAAGTGATGTACCAGATTAATCCCTGGCCAAAGGTATCGTACTTAAATCAGACTACTGATCCAGCCACATCAGCCTTTTGTGAGGTCTGTTTAAAGTAGACTTAAAATGAACTGCAGGTTCCTGAGAGGTGGACTGTGAGCACAGAAACACATGTTCATACATACAGCTGCAGCAAACTTACATTAATTTTAAATAGATTTGTTACTCTGATGTCTGTCTCTCTGTTAGTCCTCTGACAGACTGGTACCTGTCCAGATGTGCTCTACCTGTGGCTACTGGGACAGGCTCTAATAGAAAGTTTCTATTGTTCTCATTTAAAGTATTTAAGTGCTTATGCATATGCTTAGTTGTGACACTGTTATAGACTGTTCAGTGAAAGTTTCTAAAACTAGATGAACTTACTTCAGCATCAGCAGTTTGAGAAAACAACTCCCTTTACAGGTGCTGATAAGGCCAAGGGCACAAAACAGCTTAACCATTGATCCGTCAGGTTTCATAGCGAGACGCGTGAAGTGTGGTATGATCAGTTTGTAACTTCCTCCCTCTTCCTTGGAATGCACAAAGGAGTAGGAGCACGACTTCTGTGGCAGAGCTGACATGACTGTGAACTGTGATGTTTGATGTGTGTTGGCTCTCCTGCGCGCAGTAATAAATAGCTTGATCACAGCTCTTTCTGTGTTGCAGATTTTATTTACAAACTTCCACGATACCCCCCACCCTCCCACTGTGAACCTGAATTGAATATTCAGAAGAAAATGAATGGATAGACTGACATTTGTTTAAATACTTCTAGAAATCTGAGCTGTTGGTGTGGTAATAATATTAGAGCTGGCAATCTTTCCTACTGAATCTCTACTGTGAGTCATGTTACCTGAGATTAATTCTATGTTTACCTGACAGCCTGGACAAATGTGCTGTGTGAAGGATGTAAATCAAGTAAGGTAAGTCAGTTTGTAGAGATCCCTCCCATCTTGACTTTTATGTGCTAGATTTCTTATCTGAAACAGTAATATTTCACCAACTGCTGCTTATACCACAGGTTAATACACACTACTGATCCCTGATGGGAGAATCATCACCTCTGCCAACAAAGAAGCCTGGTGGATATTTGTTTGCAGTCTGATGATGGGACATCATGCTCTGCATCTTCAAAGTTTGCCTCCTCATTATTATTCATACCCAGTAATGTGAATTATGCTTATATCTACTATAACTGAACCAACCTGGTGCTCTTCATTTATGGAGGGCTGTTGAGTCTGAATGTTGGATGTTGTGTATCTCGTGTTCTCTGGGCTTTGTTGTCCTCAGTCTGTTTGCAGGATCAGAAAACAAAACCAGGAGACCTGTACATGTTTCTTCTCCATGATGTTTCTTCAAATGTTTCTTCTGGATGATGATTTTTATCTTATTGTATATTTTATTCTATTTTATTGTACTGTATATAGTATTTAATTTTATTCTATTCTGTACAGTTGTGTACTGTATTTATTCTTATTTTATTTTATTCCAAATTTTGCTTCATAACTTTTGCACTGTCCACTTCCTGCTGTGACAAAACAAATTTCCCACGTGTGGGACTAATAAAGGTTATCTTATCTTATCTTATCTTAAGACCATGACACGGGATGCCACCTTTGGTCTTGTGATGAAGCAAAGCTCAGGAAGAAGTGTGATTAAATGGTACCCACATGTGTGCTGCTGAGAAGGATGTACAGGGGCACCTGCAGCCAAATCCAAGCCTCCTCAGGTTAGTTGTAGTTGCAGAATGCTATAGGACTGAGACAGCTGAGGCATCAAATGTTTGATTAAAGCGATGAAAAAGAGAAGTTTCTTCCCTGTAATTATCACTTTTGTTACGACCCGTCTAGGGCCAGGCAATAACATGAACGAGGCGCTCGCTTCCCCCCCCAAGACCCAAGCAGCCACAGGAAACAAATCCGTTCGTTATATTGTGATTTATTTACAAAGTGGAAAAAAAAAGAAAAGGAACAATCAGAACGGGAGTGTCAACACTTCAGGGTGAGCCAAGGCCAAAAATAATAAACAAAACGAATCTACACAAATCCCGCACCCCTGACCTTACCAAAACAAAGTCAAAAATAAAGACAGAGTCTGACCTCCTTAACCAATTCAAAACAGGAGAAAAACGGGTGATCAAAAGAAACGGCAGCTCACCCCTACCCACTCCACTTCACTTCCACAACTTTCAGGCCACACTGCAGCCAGCGGCTGCCACAGGTACACTGCTGGGTAATGGGGAGAAAACGCGAGGACCTCTCCCGCCGTAGCACTCCAGCCTCCTTTTAATGGGCGGGGCCTCCAGCTGGAACCAGTCACGTCAGGGCGGTGGGCGGTGTATCCACGCACCAATCGGAGCAGAGCCCTGGCACAGCTGAATTAACATAAACAGATATTACCTGCCCAGAACAAACACATGAAAATTACAAGATCGTAACACCCCCTTCCATAAGACTTAAACAACCCTCCTATTGTTTAATTTCCAAAACTAAGAGACAGCTCTCGACAGGGCATCAGCGATAACATTTTCCGTCCCTTTCTTATGTTTGATTTGCAGATTAAAATCTTGCAAAAGAAGGGACCAACGCATAAGTCTCTGATTTGAGTTTTGCATCTGGGAGAGAAACACCAATGGGTTGTGGTCAGTGAATACTTGAACAGGTATAGAGCTGGATCCAATATACACCTCAAAATGCTGCAGGGCTAACAACAAAGCAAGGGCTTCCTTTTCAATAGTGCTGTAGTTCATCTGATGTTTGTTGAACTTTTTGGAAAAATAGCAAATTGGGCGATCCACGCCGTGACGGTCTTCCTGCATAAGGACAGCTCCTGCGCCAGACGCACTAGCATCAACCTCGAGCTTGAAAGGGCACGTGAAATTAGGTGCCGTAAGAACAGGGGAACTGCACAGCAATGCTTTCGCAGACTCGAAAGCAGTCTGACAAACAGGCGTCCACACAAAAGGCTTCACCGGGCTGATCAAATCGGTGAGAGGAACAACAACAGTAGCGAAGTTCTTACAAAAACCTCTGTAATAACCACACATTCCTAGAAATCGGCGCAGCGCCCTTCTCGTTTGTGGGACCGGAAACTCGATAATGGCCTGTATTTTTGCAGTCACCGGCCGTACCTGTCCCTGACCCACCTGTTTCCCCAGGTATGTGATGGTGGCTCTGCCAAATTCACATTTGGCCAGGTTTAGAGTAAGCGAGGCTTTCTGAAAACGGCTGAAAACGAGAGAGAGAGTTTGTAAGTGGTCAGACCAGGTGGATGAGTAAATGACAACATCATCTAAGTAGGCATCGCAGTTATTCACACCCATCAGTACTTTGGCCATAAGGCGCTGGAACGTAGCGGGTGCATTACGCAACCCAAACGGCATAACCGTATACTGGAGAAAATGATCTGGCGTGACAAAAGCAGATATTTCAGATGCTTTGGGGGTTAAAGGTACTTGCCAGTAACCTTTTAACAGATCAAGTTTGGTTACAAAAGATGCTGATCCCACTCTATCAATACAATCCTCCATTCTAGGAAGAGGAAATGAATCAGGTTTGGTAACAGCGTTAACTTTCCTGTAATCATTACAAAACCGAGGAGTATTGTCAGATTTTGGTACCAGCACACACGGCGAGCTCCACGCGCTGGCGCTCGGAATGGCTAAACCGTGTTCTAAGAGATAATCAACCTCCTTCTGCATTATCGCTCTTTTCACTGGGTTTACTCGATAGGCATGCTGCTTAATCGGTTTATGTCCTTCCACGTCAATGTCGTGGCACAGGACTGCAGTTTGACGAGGATGATCAGAAAAAAGTGATAAATTATTCTCTATCAGATCAGTGACGTCAGCTCGAGCGGGCTCAGACAGGTCGGCTAAATATGTGTCTAAATCATTTAAGATCTCCGAATTTTTCAACCGACCGCTACCCAGCGCTTCACTTTTCTCGAGCAGTCCGTCATCAGAGGGTTCATAAGGAGAAACAACACTAGCGGTGCACACTGGGGATGGCTCACTCAAAGGGCTCCTTGAGTGATACGATTTCAACATATTAATATGACAAACCCTGGACTTTCTCCGGCGGTCTGGGGTCTGGATCACATAGTTGTTGTCACTGAGTTTCTGTTCCACCACATATGGGCCAGCGAACTGGGCTTGCAAACTGGACCCTACCACAGGCAGCAACACCAACACTTTCTCGCCTGGCTGGAAACTTCTGCAAACAGCCTTTTTATCATAACGAGCTTTCATCTTAGCCTGCGTATGTGTCAGATTTTCCCGAGCTAACTGGCATGCAAGGTGGAGTTTTTCCCGAAGTCCGCTAACATAATCAAGGACATTATGCTGGGTTTCAGAAGTTTCTGACAACCACTTCTCCTTCAGAAGCCGGAGGGGACCGCGGACCACATGTCCAAACACCAGATCCGTAGGACTGAATCCCAAGGATTCCTGAGTGGCCTCCCTGACGGCAAACAACAATAACGGCAGACCCTCATCCCATTCTCTACCAGACTCTGCGCAGAACTTGCGCAGCATAGCTTTGAGGGTTTGATGGAATCTCTCCAGAGCACCCTGGCTTTCCGGGTGGTATGGACTGGATTTTACATGTTTTATTTGCAACTCATCCACGACCTGTGCAAACACTTTCGAAGTAAAATTCGTTCCTTGGTCTGTTTGAATAACCTTTGGAAGCCCGAAAGTAGAGAAAAACTTAATTAGTGCTTTTATTACCGGTTTTGCTTTCAGCGTGCGTAGTGGAATTGCCTCCGGGAACCTTGATGCTGAACACATTATGGTAAGTATGTATTGGTGTCCGGATTTTGATTTTGGCAGGGGGCCCACACAATCCAGTATTACTTTTTCAAATGGCTCACCTATTACTGGAATAGGATGTAACGGAGCAGGTGGGATTGGTCTGTTAGGTTTCCCCGCCATCTGACATGTGGTACAGGAACGACAATATGCCACCACATCAGCTTTCAGCCCCGGCCAAAAGAAGTTACGCAACACCCGATGATAAGTTTTGTTCACCCCGAGGTGTCCAGCCATGCTGGCATCATGCGCTAAGCTAAGCACCTGCCCTCGATGTGGCTTCGGCACCACCACCTGCGTAGCACCACGCAAACCACTCTGGTCAGGGGACCACCTCCTCATAAGAACTCCATCTTGTACAAAAAAAGAAGTGGGGGATTTACCTTCTGCACTCGCGGCTGCGGACATAAAACAGGGAGCCAGTGACGAGTCATTCTGCTGAGCAGTTATCAGTGCATCCCTATTTAACTTTTCACCCAGCTCTGGCATCAGTTTTGTCACATCATTGCCGCTTTCTACTCTGCCACTCTCACAGCTGGGAGACTTTCTTTCATCTAGCTTCGCCATAAATGTGTCAGCGACATCCATAACGTCGTCAAATTTTCGCGATTGCGCACGAGTAATAGCACAAACAGGAAACACACTTGATATAGGGGTGGCAGCATCAGTAACAGAAGCAACAGGCGTTTCCACCACTTCAGGCGGGGGAAAAACTGTCCCACCAGCCAAGTCATTTCCCAGAATAAATGAAACCCCTTTGATAGGCAACTGGGAACTCACGGCAACTTTAACATGCCCCGTTATTACGGGCGAATGCAAATGCACCTTGTGTAGCGGCGCCCGAAGAACGCTCATCTTAATTCCCCAGACTAACACATCTGAATCACAAGCAGTTTTCTCTGACAATGGCAGTACACTGTCCAAAATAAATGACTGATGCGCACCTGTGTCCCGAAGAATAGTAACAGGTACCTTATCCTTCTCTTCTCCCGTCACAGAAACAAAGCCTTTGGTGATAAATGGTTTAAAACGCGGCTCTATTTCAGCATCCGTATGGTGCAAATCACGGGTGGAACGCATTTCGGGCGAAGGCACAACTTTAATAAGACCTACGCCAGCTGGATTTTTAGAGCCTTTGCGCTGCTCTTTCCTCCGGAGCGCGGGACAGACAGCGATCAGATGTCCGGGGTCGCGACAATAAAAACAGTCGCGATTTCCACCATCCTCCTGTCTATCCTTCCGTCCTACCTTTGGTGACTTATTTTTTCTCTCCTGTCCCACCCTGATATTATGTGCGACAGCGGCTGAAAATATAGTTTTGTGAGTGAGAGTAAACTCATCAGCCATCACTGCAGCTTTGGCAAGTGACGTCACCTTCTGCTCATTCAGATAAATGACTACTTGGTCCGGCAAACATTTTTTAAATTCCTCTAACAAGAGAAGTTCCTTCAGCCCCTCAAGATCCTTCACTTTACTGGCCTGCAACCATCTTTCAAACAAGCGACTCTTTTCACGGGCAAACTCCACAAACGTCTGATTGGCAGTTTTTTCACACTTCCTAAATTTTTGACGGTAGGCTTCTGGGACAAGCTCATATGCCTGCAACACAGTCTTCTTCATGATGTCATAATCAAGGCTATCTTCAATTGATAAACTGGTACACACCTCCTGGGCTTTGCCGACCAGTTTACATTGCAACAATAGTGGCCAAAACTCCTTCGGCCAGCTTAACGCGGCTGCTATACGCTCAAAACCGTTAAAATAGGAGTCCACTTCGGCTTCACGGAACGGGGGAACCAGTTTAACGTGCTTAGTGATGTCAAAACCAGATGAGACAGTGGTGGAAGTACTAGGATGACTAGAGGCGGAGGGCTTTCGCTCCAGCTCCAAAGCTCTGACACGGAGGTGCATTGCCTGTACCTCAAGCTCTTTAGCACGGGTTTCCACCTCCCTTATACGGAGGGTCAAACGGAGATCCTCCGTAGACCGCCCCGCCAGGGGTTCCCCGGCCGTACCAGACTCAGGCGCTTCAGACACCGCCTCAGCCGCATCAGAGTCCACCTCAGCTGCATCAGACTCCACCCCAGCCGGGAGCACGTTAACAGACCCTTTGGCATCCGGCTCCGGCCCAGTCTCTGGAGCCACCTTCACACCCCTGCCGCCAGGCCGCTCTACAGCTGCCTTCGGGGCAGAAAGGATACCTCGCTCCACCAGCCCTGCACACAAAGCGTCCTTAACCTCCGCTTTACGGGCACCATAGGACACTTGAACATCATAAAAACTAGCAATAATCAGCAAATCCGCTTTCTTGCACCCCACTATTTTGTCCCATGAAGGCGAAGTAACAAAATCATCCAAAGAAAACTCCATAATCACACACACACCTACCACCCCCACAACAAGAAAACTGCCAAACAGACCAAACCACACGAGAACAACCACAGAACAAGGCAGAGGACGAGCCCCCAATTCATGTTACGACCCGTCTAGGGCCAGGCAATAACATGAACGAGGCGCTCGCTTCCCACCCCAAGACCCAAGCAGCCACAGGAAACAAATCCGTTCGTTATATTGTGATTTATTTACAAAGTGGAAAAAAAAAGAAAAGGAACAATCAGAACGGGAGTGTCAACACTTCAGGGTGAGCCAAGGCCAAAAATAATAAACAAAACGAATCTACACAAATCCCGCACCCCTGACCTTACCAAAACAAAGTCAAAAATAAAGACAGAGTCTGACCTCCTTAACCAATTCAAAACAGGAGAAAAACGGGTGATCAAAAGAAACGGCAGCTCACCCCTACCCACTCCACTTCACTTCCACAACTTTCAGGCCACACTGCAGCCAGCGGCTGCCACAGGTACACTGCTGGGTAATGGGGAGAAAACGCGGACCTCTCCCGCCGTAGCACTCCAGCCTCCTTTTAATGGGCGGGGCCTCCAGCTGGAACCAGTCACGTCAGGGCGGTGGGCGGTGTATCCACGCACCAATCGGAGCAGAGCCCTGGCACAGCTGAATTAACATAAACAGATATTACCTGCCCAGAACAAACACATGAAAATTACAAGATCGTAACACCCCCTTCCATAAGACTTAAACAACCCTCCTATTGTTTAATTTCCAAAACTAAGAGACAGCTCTCGACAGGGCATCAGCGATAACATTTTCCGTCCCTTTCTTATGTTTGATTTGCAGATTAAAATCTTGCAAAAGAAGGGACCAACGCATAAGTCTCTGATTTGAGTTTTGCATCTGGGAGAGAAACACCAATGGGTTGTGGTCAGTGAATACTTGAACAGGTATAGAGCTGGATCCAATATACACCTCAAAATGCTGCAGGGCTAACAACAAAGCAAGGGCTTCCTTTTCAATAGTGCTGTAGTTCATCTGATGTTTGTTGAACTTTTTGGAAAAATAGCAAATTGGGCGATCCACGCCGTGACGGTCTTCCTGCATAAGGACAGCTCCTGCGCCAGACGCACTAGCATCAACCTCGAGCTTGAAAGGGCACGTGAAATTAGGTGCCGTAAGAACAGGGGAACTGCACAGCAATGCTTTCGCAGACTCGAAAGCAGTCTGACAAACAGGCGTCCACACAAAAGGCTTCACCGGGCTGATCAAATCGGTGAGAGGAACAACAACAGTAGCGAAGTTCTTACAAAAACCTCTGTAATAACCACACATTCCTAGAAATCGGCGCAGCGCCCTTCTCGTTTGTGGGACCGGAAACTCGATAATGGCCTGTATTTTTGCAGTCACCGGCCGTACCTGTCCCTGACCCACCTGTTTCCCCAGGTATGTGATGGTGGCTCTGCCAAATTCACATTTGGCCAGGTTTAGAGTAAGCGAGGCTTTCTGAAAACGGCTGAAAACGAGAGAGAGAGTTTGTAAGTGGTCAGACCAGGTGGATGAGTAAATGACAACATCATCTAAGTAGGCATCGCAGTTATTCACACCCATCAGTACTTTGGCCATAAGGCGCTGGAACGTAGCGGGTGCATTACGCAACCCAAACGGCATAACCGTATACTGGAGAAAATGATCTGGCGTGACAAAAGCAGATATTTCAGATGCTTTGGGGGTTAAAGGTACTTGCCAGTAACCTTTTAACAGATCAAGTTTGGTTACAAAAGATGCTGATCCCACTCTATCAATACAATCCTCCATTCTAGGAAGAGGAAATGAATCAGGTTTGGTAACAGCGTTAACTTTCCTGTAATCATTACAAAACCGAGGAGTATTGTCAGATTTTGGTACCAGCACACACGGCGAGCTCCACGCGCTGGCGCTCGGAATGGCTAAACCGTGTTCTAAGAGATAATCAACCTCCTTCTGCATTATCGCTCTTTTCACTGGGTTTACTCGATAGGCATGCTGCTTAATCGGTTTATGTCCTTCCACGTCAATGTCGTGGCACAGGACTGCAGTTTGACGAGGATGATCAGAAAAAAGTGATAAATTATTCTCTATCAGATCAGTGACGTCAGCTCGAGCGGGCTCAGACAGGTCGGCTAAATATGTGTCTAAATCATTTAAGATCTCCGAATTTTTCAACCGACCGCTACCCAGCGCTTCACTTTTCTCGAGCAGTCCGTCATCAGAGGGTTCATAAGGAGAAACAACACTAGCGGTGCACACTGGGGATGGCTCACTCAAAGGGCTCCTTGAGTGATACGATTTCAACATATTAATATGACAAACCCTGGACTTTCTCCGGCGGTCTGGGGTCTGGATCACATAGTTGTTGTCACTGAGTTTCTGTTCCACCACATATGGGCCAGCGAACTGGGCTTGCAAACTGGACCCTACCACAGGCAGCAACACCAACACTTTCTCGCCTGGCTGGAAACTTCTGCAAACAGCCTTTTTATCATAACGAGCTTTCATCTTAGCCTGCGTATGTGTCAGATTTTCCCGAGCTAACTGGCATGCAAGGTGGAGTTTTTCCCGAAGTCCGCTAACATAATCAAGGACATTATGCTGGGTTTCAGAAGTTTCTGACAACCACTTCTCCTTCAGAAGCCGGAGGGGACCGCGGACCACATGTCCAAACACCAGATCCGTAGGACTGAATCCCAAGGATTCCTGAGTGGCCTCCCTGACGGCAAACAACAATAACGGCAGACCCTCATCCCATTCTCTACCAGACTCTGCGCAGAACTTGCGCAGCATAGCTTTGAGGGTTTGATGGAATCTCTCCAGAGCACCCTGGCTTTCCGGGTGGTATGGACTCGATTTTACATGTTTTATTTGCAACTCATCCACGACCTGTGCAAACACTTTCGAAGTAAAATTCGTTCCTTGGTCTGTTTGAATAACCTTTGGAAGCCCGAAAGTAGAGAAAAACTTAATTAGTGCTTTTATTACCGGTTTTGCTTTCAGCGTGCGTAGTGGAATTGCCTCCAATATTTAATTTCTTTCAGTTGCTAAATGAAAAAATGTCATAAAAAATGTTTATGTTAAATGAAAAAAAATATATATATATTCTTATAATTTAGCAAACTATCCATCCATTTGCTTCCGCTTATCCTTTTCAGGGTTGCGGGGGGTGCTGGAGCCTATCCCAGCTGTCATTGGGCGAGAGGCGGGGTATACCCTGGACAGGTCGCCAGTCTGTCGCAGGAACAGACAACCATTCACACTCACATTCACTCGCACATTCACACCTAGTGGCAATTTGGATTATCCAATTAACCTATCCCCACAAGTTGCATGTCTTTAGACGGTGGGAGGAAGCCGGAGTACCCGTCCCCTCTGAGAGCTGCAAAGCAACAGAATAAAAGGAAAAGCAAAATTGTCAGTAATGTTGCCTGTAAAAATCAGTTAAACAGTTCCCACTATTAATCTTAGAAAAATAGGTAATTACCAGTACTGTCAAGAGCCAAGTTCTTGCAGTTTTCTTTCCCCTCAAACATGGCTGACCTGGCAATGGTGTCCATCAATAGTCTCAAGAATTCCCTCCTTGGCCCGCCTAAATCAACCCCTTGCTCATTTTTCCCCATATCATCTGAGAATTTCACACAGATCATCAAGTTGGGATCATAAGATAGCCTTTGAAAACCACGCAAGGCTCCCTCCCACACAGCAGAGCGATTTATATTAAATTTGCACTGCTGTTTTGTGCTAATTTTGCTTGATAGTTCCAGCAGTATCTCTTGAACAGGGACTTTTTCTGCACTAAAAAAAGAAAATAAAACAGAAAATAAAATATATCAGCCATGTAGTCATGTTACAGAATTTGAGAATATGCGTCACACTGATCATAGAGATTTAAAGCTTAAAAGTTTTATATTGATTTGACAATTCTGGAAAGCTATAATCATGTCTCAAACTCAAATTCTGTATGTTTGTTACTCACATCTGATTCTCCAAGCTCGCAATTATAGCTTGATTTAAATCCTCATCATCTGAAGAATCGCCAGAAAGCGATGCCATGAGAGTTAAATATGAAGAATAATCTTCATCATTAACACTCATGGCAGGGATGTCTTCACTTCTTGCATTGAAATCTCTGCTGTGACTGCTTGTGCTGGGTTTGTCATCACTTCTTGCCATGTAGCCTTCATCCCAAATGCTGTTCCCATCACTTCCTTGCTTTGCTCGTCGCCTTTTACCAACACTCCTTCCAATACAGTTGGTCCCAGTATCATCTTCTTCATCACTGCTAGTGCCAGGGTTATCACCTTTAACATGACTTCTTAACCTTGTAGTGACTTGGCTGCTCATGTCTTGTTGGAATTTTGAACTATCAACTTCAAAACAATCATTGTCACTGTCCGTATCAGTTGCACAACTGCTTAATGCTGATTTGGAGCTGATGTAAGAAGGATCTTTGTCTTCATCTGATTCACTCTTCAACAGAGAAAGACCAAAAACATATATCAAAAGCAAGTAATTATAGCTTATCTTAAAAAGATTAAAATAAGAAATATCCATATTGATTGCTCCCAAACACTTGTTTTAAATAAATATATTCTATTTTGCTAGAAGCCCAATTGTTGACATGTTTTTTCCCAAATCATGATTACTTTTCATTCTTTTAGGAACTTACTAAAAGTGTCCTTGATGGCCTTACATAGAGGGCTTTGGTTTTAAAAACCTTTAGGATCAGCATCCCATTCAGCTCCTGACCATCTTGGAGCTTTGGAGACACCAGCTTATTGCCACAAGCCATTAGAAACTCGAGGCTATAAAAAATAAATAGGGACAACAGCAATTGCTAATTAGTTAAATATTTTATTATATACTGTTCTGTTTCTGTGTATGCTTTTATGACTTTTAAATTCTACTGGTATAGTCCATATGTTTTTATAATGATGAATAATATTTTAAACTTCTTTACTTTGGTATATTATCTTTAAGTACAAGTCATTACATGAATACACACAGTAACAATAAACAATAGTATTTTACCTGACATCCTCTGGAATGCGTTCACCAAAGCTTTCCTTGATGTGTTTCACGACAGTTTGGTTGTCCCAGGTCTTCTGGAATTCAAAAGCACTGAGGATGTGCCCATGTTTGTGTAACCATAATTTTGAACCTTGTTTGCACACTACTCCCTATGATGGAGCTGGAAGTAGTATAACATCTTTGTTGAAATGGTCATGCTGCTGGGCCATAGCTCTGAAATATAAATATAACTATTAGATACCATAAACAACAGCAAGTGATAACTAATAATACTGAGATGCAGACAGCAGAACACTATCCAAACCCCTACACAGAATGCTTTCATAGACAAAATTGTTGTAGTTAGGCAAACATAAGGGTTAATTTTATATACTGTATTGTATTGTATTCTATATAATTATAGTATCTGCTTTGGTAGGGTGATAATGAGTGGCAGTCTGTTATTAAATTTAATTAATTAATTCATATTAATTATATACATTAAATTAAAATACTGGAAACTTTGCCATTATAGGAATATGTTACACTAAGGTATTGCAGTACATAGGAGCCAGACTTACAAACGCTTTGCGACAGCGCGTAAAAAAAAGAACGAAATAAAATACTGTTGGTATTTTAAAAGACAACGCAGTGACAATATTGCGTGCAAGACACGGTAACTTTTGCGGGAATTTTTTGCAACTGATCCTGTGACATATGCATTTCTGGAAGTTCGTTTCTTAATGTACAAAATATGGAATGGTAGATGGGGTAAAGCGAGTCTGCAAACCGATTTACTAAGGCTTGATACAAAATGAACTCAGTGGTTTAGAAAATAGCGCACCCGTAAAGCTAACTACACCTATGAGCTGTGCTATTTTTCCCCATTTAGTAAATCTGGCCCTCAGTATATTCTTAAATATCAGACTATTACATATGGCCCTATTTCAGGCAAGTGAATACAAACTCATTAAACTTTGTAACTACCTTTTTCTCCTGGTGCCTGATGTCCAGCTGCCGAAGCATTGCCGAGTTTGATAACGTGGTGCAGGTGCACATTCTCTCCTGACTGAAGATGTCGCTGGCATGGGCAAGCTGCTACGTTGACGTGAGGGAAAGAGGGATGTTAAGTGACTATCCAGTCCGTCCACACTGGTACTTGCAACAGGTTGCTGCCCCACGACTGTCGCATTTGACAAAGTTCTGATGGTCTCTGCTGAGGCTAATATAGTGTTGAGTAATGCGGCTGCTTCACTTAGGCTAGTAGCAGGTTGCTGAGTAGACATCTATGTAGTGGTTTGAAGTGTACCACTTTTTCCTTCACTTTCCTGGTCTGGACACAACTTCCTGTTCATCTGAAACTCCTTCCTGTTCTACTGAAACGCCTTCCTGTTTAACTGAAATGCCTTCCTGTTCAACTGAAACGCCTTCCTGTTTAACTGAAATGCCTTCCTGTTCAACTGAAATGCCTTCCTGTTTAACTGAAATGCCTTCCTGTTCAACTGAAACGCCTTCCTGTTCAACTGAAATACCTTGGTTTTTCAGTAGTGTGTGTGAGAGCGTTTCAGTAGTGTGTGTGAGAGCTAAAATTTCACTAGTGTGTGTGAGAGCGTTTCAGTAGTGTGTGTGAGAGCGTTTCAGTTGTGTGTGTGAGAGCGTTTCAGTAATAATGTCCCTTACGGCACCTCATACCCTGAGTACTTTCTCCCACACTGAAAACACTGGAATGATAAAATGATTTGAACATTACCTAATAAGACTGATTAAGGACAGACAGTTAGTTATTTTAAACTTTTCTAGCAGTCCCTCACAAACAGGGAACAGTCTGTCTACAGGGAGTGCAGAATTATTAGGCAAGTTGTATTTTTGAGGAATAATTTTATTATTGAACAACAACCATGTTCTCAATGAACCCAAAAAACTCATTAATATCAAAGCTGAATGTTTTTGGAAGTAATTTTTAGTTTGTTTTTAGTTTTAGCTATTTTAGGGGGATATCTGTGTGTGCAGGTGACTATTACTGTGCATAATTATTAGGCAACTTAACAAAAAACAAATATATACCCATTTCAATTATTTATTTTTACCAGTGAAACCAATATAACATCTCCACATTCACAAATATACATTTCTGACATTCAAAAACAAAACAAAAACAAATCAGCGACCAATATAGCCACCTTTCTTTGCAAGGACACTCAAAAGCCTGCCATCCATGGATTCTGTCAGTGTTTTGATCTGTTCACCATCAACATTGCGTGCAGCAGCAACCACAGCCTCCCAGACACTGTTCAGAGAGGTGTACTGTTTTCCCTCCTTGTAAATCTCACATTTGATGATGGACCACAGGTTCTCAATGGGGTTCAGATCAGGTGAACAAGGAGGCCATGTCATTAGTTTTTCTTCTTTTATACCCTTTCTTGCCAGCCACGCTGTGGAGTACTTGGACGCGTGTGATGGAGCATTGTCCTGCATGAAAATCATGTTTTTCTTGAAGGATGCAGACTTCTTCCTGTACCACTGCTTGAAGAAGGTGTCTTCCAGAAACTGGCAGTAGGACTGGGAGTTGAGCTTGACTCCATCCTCAACCCGAAAAGGCCCCACAAGCTCATCTTTGATGATACCAGCCCAAACCAGTACTCCACCTCCACCTTGCTGGCGTCTGAGTCGGACTGGAGCTCTCTGCCCTTTACCAATCCAGCCACGGGCCCATCCATCTGGCCCATCAAGACTCACTCTCATTTCATCAGTCCATAAAACCTTAGAAAAATCAGTCTTGAGATATTTCTTGGCCCAGTCTTGACGTTTCAGCTTGTGTGTCTTGTTCAGTGGTGGTCGTCTTTCAGCCTTTCTTACCTTGGCCATGTCTCTGAGTATTGCACACTTTGTGCTTTTGGGCACTCCAGTGATGTTGCAGCTCTGAAATATGGCCAAACTGGTGGCAAGTGGCATCTTGGCAGCTGCACGCTTGACTTTTCTCAGTTCATGGGCAGTTATTTTGCGCCTTGGTTTTTCCACACGCTTCTTGCGACCCTGTTGACTATTTTGAATGAAACGCTTGATTGTTCGATGATCACGCTTCAGAAGCTTTGCAATTTTAAGACTGCTGCATCCCTCTGCAAGATATCTCACTATTTTTGACTTTTCTGAGCCTGTCAAGTCCTTCTTTTGACCCATTTTGCCAAAGGAAAGGACGTTGCCTAATAATTATGCACACCTGATATAGGGTGTTGATGTCATTAGACCACACCCCTTCTCATTACAGAGATGCACATCACCTAATATGCTTAATTGGTAGTAGGCTTTCGAGCCTATACAGCTTGGAGTAAGACAACATGCATGAAGAGGATGATGTGGACAAAATACTCATTTGCCTAATAATTCTGCACTCCCTGTAATACAAAAAAACACAAGACTAGACGAGGACATAAGAAGCTAAGCAGGGAAGCTAAGGGAGAGGAGAGGAGAAAAGTGCGACCGCCTTCGCCAAGAGCCAAACGCTGAGAGGACAAACTCAGCAGTGTGTGAGGAGGAGGAGGAGGAAGAGCCAGCAGCAGCTGACAGATGGAGAGAATACAGGGAGTGCAGAATTATTAGGCAAATGAGTATTTTGTCCACATCATCCTCTTCATGCATGTTGTCTTACTCCAAGCTGTATAGGCTCGAAAGCCTACTACCAATTAAGCATATTAGGTGATGTGCATCTCTGTAATGAGAAGGGGTGTGGTCTAATGACATCAACACCCTATATCAGGTGTGCATAATTATTAGGCAACTTCCTTTCCTTTGGCAAAATGGGTCAAAAGAAGGACTTGACAGGCTCAGAAAAGTCAAAAATAGTGAGATATCTTGCAGAGGGATGCAGCAGTCTTAAAATTGCAAAGCTTCTGAAGCGTGATCATCGAACAATCAAGCGTTTCATTCAAAATAGTCAACAGGGTCGCAAGAAGCGTGTGGAAAAACCAAGGCGCAAAATAACTGCCCATGAACTGAGAAAAGTCAAGCGTGCAGCTGCCAAGATGCCACTTGCCACCAGTTTGGCCATATTTCAGAGCTGCAACATCACTGGAGTGCCCAAAAGCACAAAGTGTGCAATACTCAGAGACATGGCCAAGGTAAGAAAGGCTGAAAGACGACCACCACTGAACAAGACACACAAGCTGAAACGTCAAGACTGGGCCAAGAAATATCTCAAGACTGATTTTTCTAAGGTTTTATGGACTGATGAAATGAGAGTGAGTCTTGATGGGCCAGATGGATGGGCCCGTGGCTGGATTGGTAAAGGGCAGAGAGCTCCAGTCCGACTCAGACGCCAGCAAGGTGGAGGTGGAGTACTGGTTTGGGCTGGTATCATCAAAGATGAGCTTGTGGGGCCTTTTCGGGTTGAGGATGGAGTCAAGCTCAACTCCCAGTCCTACTGCCAGTTTCTGGAAGACACCTTCTTCAAGCAGTGGTACAGGAAGAAGTCTGCATCCTTCAAGAAAAACATGATTTTCATGCAGGACAATGCTCCATCACACGCGTCCAAGTACTCCACAGCGTGGCTGGCAAGAAAGGGTATAAAAGAAGAAAAACTAATGACATGGCCTCCTTGCTCACCTGATCTGAACCCCATTGAGAACCTGTGGTCCATCATCAAATGTGAGATTTACAAGGAGGGAAAACAGTACACCTCTCTGAACAGTGTCTGGGAGGCTGTGGTTGCTGCTGCACGCAATGTTGATGGTGAACAGATCAAAACACTGACAGAATCCATGGATGGCAGGCTTTTGAGTGTCCTTGCAAAGAAAGGTGGCTATATTGGTCGCTGATTTGTTTTTGTTTTGTTTTTGAATGTCAGAAATGTATATTTGTGAATGTGGAGATGTTATATTGGTTTCACTGGTAAAAATAAATAATTGAAATGGGTATATATTTGTTTTTTGTTAAGTTGCCTAATAATTATGCACAGTAATAGTCACCTGCACACACAGATATCCCCCTAAAATAGCTAAAACTAAAAACAAACTAAAAATTACTTCCAAAAACATTCAGCTTTGATATTAATGAGTTTTTTGGGTTCATTGAGAACATGGTTGTTGTTCAATAATAAAATTATTCCTCAAAAATACAACTTGCCTAATAATTCTGCACTCCCTGTACTTTTCCCTGGAACACTCTCTCACAGTCTGTGTTTAAAAACCTAAAAGAGAATTATGGATTTGATTAACTGGTCTCTGAACGCTATTGACACCCTTTTCTCAACGAGAAGTCTGGGCTCGGGAGAGCCCGAGTGCCCTGGAGGGACTTTCCCTGCCAGATACACGATGGACGGGTGGCAGAATTGGAGGATCGTGTGCCTGGCTGGACTGTCGAACGAGGACGCTGAAGATATCTACCTATTCAGAACCATGATAACAGGGTTCTTGCTGATCGGAGCTGGCTTGGCCCTGGCTTATCGAAGAATTAAGAAAGCGGAACTGGCTGTTCAAACCCCCACAAGGCTGCCCGCTGAGATTGAAACGATGGGACGAGGTGCGGCTTCTCAGAAAGGGCTCACTGAATGCAGCATGGTTAAGAGCTTGGAGGTGCTTACGGCTGCAGTGAATACTCAGAATAACACCTCTGAGCGGATATTGGATTAGATCAGGGAAGAATCCCTTCAGAACCTCTGGGCGGAAGCTGGATTACATCGCGGATCAGTTGGCTGTGGTCATGAGGTCTCAGAATCTGCTCTGTGAGCAAAAGAGGGACAAGATCACGGAATTGAAGGTAAATAACATCATGGAGAAACTGGCAGCTATCCAACGGGAGATTGAGAGACCAGTGTCAGAGTGTTAAAAACAGCTTGAAATTCTCATGAGTTGTTTGTAAAAGAAAAACCACCACCACTTCATGCGGAGACCCCTTCGGCGCCAGCTGTGGGCTCAAGGCTGGAGCTGAACAACAACACCCTGATAACGACTGTGTTGAGTCTGTTCCTTCCCATACAAGGCCACCTGGGTTGGCTGGAAGACTGTTAACTTAGCCTGGCAGGGCGAAGGACACTGTCTCAGCTGAACTCTGGACACACACACACATACACACACACTGATATGCACACACTCATCCCCCCTCCCTTTCCAAATGCCTTCGATGCTTGTTTTCTGCGGGAGAACACGGCGGGTCTGAGCCCGCGCTGGAATGGTAGCGCTGTGCAGGATGGCTGCTGTGTTCACTTCGGATTACTCCTCACCCCCCACCCAACCCTGTGGCTTGTGTAGAATTACAGGGATTATTTTACATAACCATCATCTTTATCATTGCATTAATTATCATTTCATTCAAACATTTATTGAAGTTGCTGGCATTATGTTATAATTTGTATTACAGGGGTTATCATAATCCAATATTAACATGTTTATTACAGGTGCAGTTAGAACCACTTTAAATCGTTGAGTTAAATCTATAATCTTAAAAGCTTATATGCTGAGTATATTGTTACAGTAAAATAGTAGCTGAGCAAAGGTCTGAATGTATTCAGCTTCTTGTTGCATTTGAGTTTGCCTAGTAACAGGTGACAGAAGGAGGACAAGTCTATGGGGACCTCAAAGGCCTGACCTCATCACCATATTTGGAAGAGGATGCCAGAAAGGGGAACTTCTGTGTCTGCATTTATCTCTTAAGAGTGATTGTTATCTCTAAAAGAGGCAAACAATGTTCTTAAGATGCAAATTATGTGCTTGTAAACGCATGAGGGGGCGTTATAATACCCTGATATTATAAAAGCAATCTGAAGTGTATTTTTGGGTGAAGATCCTTGCTGATGTTGTGCAGTAACTATCTTCCCGCGCGTGTATTCATTAAAATCAATTGTTTTGACCATGCTTTCTGGACCATCATTGTTTTGCTCCCGTCCTCAATTTCGGACCCGTAACATTTGGTGCATTGGCCGGTGGTTGAGGGGGAGAGAGTTGGAGATTGAGACCGAGAGGGTCCGAGGCGCTCAAACGGGCAGACACAAGTCAGTGGTCGAAGTGAGTGGACATAAGCCGGCTTATTCAAAGGTAAGGCACTACCTGTTGAATTATTTCCAAACAGTGCTGAATTGGTTATGACAAAATTAAAAGTCTACTCACTGAAATTACTGGTAAATGTCTGTTTTGATTTTGGTGAAAATCTCATGAGAATTGAAATTGAAGTAATGATAATGAAACGTTAAGTGACAGTACTGAATAAAGAGAAAGCAGTTGGACTGCTAAGTGAATTTAGAATTATAGGTAATTGGTCGTTTTGTGGGCTACACTCCCAATTGGTTATAAGGTTGGACCTGTGCCAGTCATACACTTGTTCTGAGGTGTTGATTGTTGTTTCAAAGTATTACAAATTTCTGTAGAACGGCAGTTGGACTGCTAAGAAGCGCATTGTCCAGAGGTAACGCTTGCCGAGGGTGCGGACGCGTGCCTTCGTCCTCTACGAGGGATAGTCAGTTGGTCACTGTGGAGCTTGGGGCACTCCAGAATAACTAGTGGTTGGACCACTTTACCGTTTGGAACAGTATCTGCGCTTTTTTGGGTAGCAAAGCTTGGAGCTTGGGCGTTGGACGCTTTTAAATTGAGTTAGGGATTTTAGAAATCAGGCCAGAGACAGGTTGGACCTGATACTGGTTAATTGATCGCAAAAAACTTGGAGTTTATCCCTTGGAGGGTTAATTTAAAATTATCGAAATTGTCTAGGTGTTAATAGGCCTGATAATCTCTGCAGTTGTAATTAAAAGACGTCTGTGTAATATAAGAGAGACTTGGGTGTGAGAGGAGTCTGTGAGTCAGGCTGGTATTATTTTTAGACTGTGTGTGTGTGTGAAAATGCAAATGAGGCAGCTGCGAGGTCCCTAGAGTTTGAGGAAGTTTATAGAGACTGTTACACATTGCTGAACGCCTGTATTTAAGACGCTGGTTTTGTTTATTACAATACTGTAAGTAAAGTTTTATTTCTTGCCATGACTGTATGACTTTTTGCTGGGTTTTGAGATAGGATACATAAACTGTTGATACTTAGGACCGTTATTTGGGGTCTGAAAACTGAAATTGACCTTGAAATAATTTCATTAATAAATATGTCTGTAAGTGATGTCTCTTTTGGTGTCTACAAGTAAGATGTTTTAGGATTTTGAGATGGGTTTTGTTTCAGTTTGAGATAATATACACAGTTACATTTGGTGTTTCTAATGTATTGTTGTTGACTTTGAGTGATAAATATAGGTGTAAGTCATTTGACTTTTGTTGGACAGAGGAGGACTTTAGAAGATTGTAAGTGGTTTTTCTTTTAGTCTGATGATATATAAGTAGTTAGATTTGACAGACTTGTTTACACTTTGGCTTTATGTTAATATAGGTTGCAGCGGGCACAGAGGAAACACAGCACAACATCTTAAGGGTTTAAAATAATAATAAATAAATGAATAAATACAGGGAAGTTTCTTAAGGGTGTTTGTGTGTGTTTTAAGGGAAAGTTTTTGTGGGTTTCTAGGGGGAGTGTGTGTTTGTGTGTGTCAAACGGGAGGTCTGAATACAGCTAGTGAGCTGGTGACAGACGCTGTAACATGAAAGCAGAGGAATTAGAGACTAGAATGTCCTAGAAAGCAATAAAATACAAATTAAGAAGCTGTGAACGGGTTAAACCACGGTTGGTTTCACAAGTACTGCTGCAAACATTGTTGAATGCGTGTGTTTAAGACGCCATTTATGTTTATTAGAGGGTTATAAATAAAGTTTTGAGTTGCTGTAGTGGATGTATAGTAATTGACTGAGTTTTGAGTTATATATATATATATATATATATGGAGTGCATTGTATATACTTAAGACTAACATATTACTTTCAGTAGTAACCTCTCTTCAGAAATAAATGCTGGGGTGTTTTATTTTTCCATTTTATGTGTGCTGTGAGAATGATTAGAGGTTTCAATTGTTTTTATTTCATTTGCTCTTTCTGAGTTTGAAAAGCATGCCTGTAAAAAACTCTTAGGAAAGCGTATTTTGAGTTAACTGTGTGCATGATGTCACAAAAACTGACAAATGCAAAAACTTAGTATATTTAAAAGTGTGTGTGTGAGAAGAGGGTGTATTGTTTTTAGACCAAGACTTAGTAAAACTAAAGAGGGTTTGTAGACTGTAAATATGAAAAAACAAGTGTTTGATTAATCTGTAGAAACAGGAAAGAGAAACAGAAAATACTGTGCTGCTGTGTGTGTAACAGGAAGGTGTGTGTGTGACTGACTGTGTCAGGGGAGCACCCAGAGAAATAGACAGACGACTTAAATTCTAAGAAGATGAAGCGAATGCATGTTTTAAGAAAAGTAATAAAATTATATTAATTACAGGTTTTAGAAAAGAGAAAGACTGAGGAAATAAATGCATGAACTAACAATTACATTAATGAATTGAAAACGCACGTACACAAACTGTTACATGTGAAATTATTGTTGGAAAGTTAATACACACATGAAATAAAGAAAGCAGTTTACACTCCTTTAATTTCCAGAACCAGTGTGTCCCCTAGACCTGGTAACACCCGTGCCCAGTTGGCCCCTGTATCAGGCGAGCATGGAAGGCTGGATAGCCCATGACGGGTAAGATCCCACCTCGAAACCCTGGGACAACCTAAGGCAAGGCACAGTCACGACTGCTCGCTAAGTCCCTAAGTGAGCCTGGAGTCACTGGAGGAGACGGGACTTGAAGGGTAAAGCCGCTGGGCACAGGCGGAGGGGAAATGTCATTAACAATGACCAGTGATGAGCCAAAGAGAGAAAACACACCCTGTCAAAAGGAGTCTGAAACACTGCAAAAGAAACATTTACAAGATCACAAAGATCCCAAAGAAACATTTATTAAAATCACACATACAAATAGAAAATGCACTAACCTTACAGAGATAAGCTCATGAAGATTAATGCATAGATAGTGATTAAAACCTGGCTAAGAACACAAACATACGTAATTAAATCAGCTTGCTAATTTCATGAGTGTTAAAATGGTGTGAATGTTGAAGAAAATACACTTAAAACACACTTGGATAAAATAGAGTTGTGGAATAACTCAAAAGAAGCTGTATGACAAGGGAGTGAGTTATGGAAAAACAAAAGAAACAAAAGAGAAGTGATTAAAGTAGTTTAAAAGGGTGACTTAAGAGTGCTCTTGCACTGATTGATCAAAGCAAGTGATTAGTATAGAAAGAAAATGAAAATAATTGAATAATGTGATAAGGTTTGAACATGTATTTCTCTTGCCACGTTTACTTGTGGAGATATGACTCAGTATGCAAATTAGCTGGAGTGAGTGACGACAGAGGAGCTTCCTGTGTGTGATTGAGGCCTTGAGGAAAGGAAGCAAAGTAGACAGTTCAGAGGTGCAGATTTGGACAAGAAATTTATAATTTAGTGTTGACACATTGTTATAACGTGTTTATATTTTAGGCTGAATCTAAGTATGGTGAAGTGTCTAAGGGGACATGGTTGTGTGTGAAACGGTGCAGCTTTTGACAAGGTTTTCAGTGCATTGAACGGGGGAAATTTAAGATTGTTTAAGATTTTTGAGGTTGTTGTTTTTATTTTAATAGAGGGAGTTTTAATAAACATGGACATGTCTAAGGGGGATGCTTTGTTTTGCTTTGTTTTGCTTTTGCCATAAGCAGGACAAGTGGGAGACTTAAATCTGGGGATGCTGATTTTTGAGTTACTGATGTTTGCATTAAGAAAATTGTGTTGTACTGGCTGTGTTTGATTAATGCATCACATTAAGTTGTTGGGAATGTTAAATGCTACAGTGGAGGAAAGGTTTGATTTTACGAATGATTGAACATGTTATAATTAACCATAGCTGGCCACTGTAAAAAGTCAATTAACATTTATAGTGAAAAGCAAAAACTTTAACAATATCTATGAATAACAGGGAAAGGGAAGACTTAACATTCAAATGGAGATATGTAATAACACACACTGGTCCATGTGAATTGGGTTCTTTCTTGACACGGTCAGGAATTCAAAAAGTAGAATATAGCCGACAGGGGCATATGATAGGATGTGGTACTGCAAAGGGATAAGAGCAAAATGAAGAAAGAAAACCTATTGTGTTTCGTGTATTTTAGAAATTCAAATTAAATGGTACCACTAGACTCAGAGGATCAATATGAAAACATGATATATGCAAATTCTGTATGAAGTACATGACTGATGACTGTTCTGTCCTGAGCTTTTGTTTCCTATAGCGCCCACTTGACCACACCAACAGCTTTTCGCCAACAAAAGGAGGGTAACTGCGAATATGCGAGGGAGAAATATCATCAGTAGTGGGAAAGGTAAGCCCCGATGGGGGTGATAACACTATAGCTTTCATTTAAATTCTTATAAGTTGGCATCAAGCATAAAACTTCTCCAAAACTCTGTTGTTGTTGTAAATATAGCTTGTCTTGCATCCGAACTGCGCAAACATAGAAGTTATTATACATGTGGTCCACTCGTTAAAGGGGGACCGAGCGCCTTAGATTTAAGAAGAAGCAATGGACCTCGCAAAACTGGATTATGAGGTGGAGGTGATCTCTTTAAAAAGAGATCACATAGGGGGAATTGGAAGATTATTATATTGGGAAACTAGATTGTGAAACTATTATGTAGTTTTAGTTTGTATTATTCTCCTGGATTACAAGAAGTGTAACTATTATAAAGAAAGAATTGGGAGAACTTAACAACCCAAGATTCTTCAAATCTTGACGACAAGCATAAAATTTTCCAAAATGTAGAGACAGAGTGGAGATCTAGATAAACATAATTTAGTGAACCACAGAAGGATGGAGCGTTAGAACCTATAATATGGTAAAATAACACGCAGTAAAATGTGGACCACGTGGAGTATGTTTATACTAGTGTGTAGACATTGGCTAATCTGACCAGAGAATGCAGTAAAACAGGATTGTCGAAACAGTCGACGTTAAAGTCACCTTTCACAGTCCAGACTAGGATGGCGTTGGACATGCTAAGGGTGGAGAGAGGTTGGAGTGACCAAGGTATGGTTATGTATATTTCAAAATGATACAGCTCTGGATAGCCCAGTCACCAGGGCATGGAAGGATGATAGACATTATTAAAGGAGGAGAAGAAATTTTTTGGGATTGAGGATCCTCTGGGTAAGTGGTTGACTTAAACATGCATAAATCAAAAGCTACCATGTTAGTATTGAATGTTAATTGATTGATAATTGGCCACGTTTACAGCTGTACTGATTGGTTATAGACACAGTCTAGTTCATCTTGAAGAACTGTAACTAACAGATTGAAAACAGTGACACTAAGAGAGGAATATGCAGTGCCACACTATCAGATGCCAGTGACGGTTGGGCTCAGTGATGAATCAGGTGAGCTGGATTGATGGCTGAATAAAGACATAGATTCCCCTGCTGTGGTCAGTGAGGGAAAACCAGGGGGAATAAAAATTTTTTTTTAAAAAACGGAAAAAAAGTGTTTTTATATGTGAAGTTCATATTAGTATAGGTTTCGTTTCCAGGAAGTTCCAAGGATCCAGACTTTGAAGGGAGCGGGAGATCGAGGAGATGTGACATGATGATTAAATTGATTTTATTCCTTAAACACAGGTTTACAGGGCTGGAGCAAAATACCTGAGAGGAGGATGGCTGAGGAGTTTGGAGAGATGATATGACTAACCTTTTTCCTTTAATTTACTAAGCCCGGGTGATGCATTTTGAGTTTTTATTTATTTGGACACATCTGATGTGTCCAAATATAAAGGGGGAATTTAAGGGGTAATTTGAAATGGGTTCTAGGATCATTTTATGACTTTTTGATAATTTAGATATGGTAAAACTGGGGCAGAAATTGTTATGTTTAAGTTAAAGGATTAAAATGAACTGAATCCTGGTTAGAAGATAAAATGCCGGTGTTCATGAGAAGTTGTACACCAAATTCAAAGGGAAATTGTGGGACATTTTTGAATAAAAGATATGCTTTGGGGAAAACTAGTGAAGATTTTAGGAGTAGAAAATGTTTGATTTCTTTTTTATTTTTAGGATAAGTGGTTATAATGCAGGCTTACACATACAGATATTACATAGATTTATTTCTGGGGTAGAGGAGAGAGTTTTTCTTAAGAGAGTGTTAAAAGTGTCGCTGACTCAAATGAATAATATTGGAGATTATATATGTAGAAATGATTTTTTTTTTGCTCATTAACAGAGTTGATGTTCGGTCCATTTAAGGTCATAAGCTTCGATGAGCGCGATGTCTCAGTCGATATATTGCGGGGGACTTGGAGCAACAGAAGGATAAACAGCATTCACGCTTACAAACACACATGATTTAAACATAGGCGAGGCCAAAGGCCTGGAATTCATTTAGCTTTTAACTGTATAGCTCCTAACTTGCAGGGATGGCGTGGAGTGTAATGAATGAATGCATAACATGCTTACAGACACAAACATGACATAGATTTATTTTATAGGGCAAAGGTGGAACACATGTTGCTTTGTTTCTGCTTAGCAACTACTGAGACGGGTGAAACAAAATGTTGTAGATAATGGAAACTTGTGTCTAACTGGCATTAACGGTAATTTTTGCATGTTATGTATATGCTTGAAGGAAAAAGAGGCGTAAATCCTGATAGAAATTTTGAAGTGTGCTTGCTAGCGGAGAGTTAGGCTGACATGGGGCTGGTGTATTTTACCCTGGGTGTGTTTAATAGAACTAAAAGCGTTGCTCACACACATAAAGAGCATTGAGATTAAGTAAAGTTAATATAAAGGATAGAGCCCAGAACATGATATTGCGAACCAACTTTGAATAACTAAAGGAACATTAGATGAACACAGTAGATTAGTGAGGTGTAGCAGAGAGAGGGTGTTTGTTTTCTATCCCTTACAGGAGAAGATTTCCACTAGAGAGGGACCCAGAAAAGGAGCAGAGACCACTTAAGCATGAAGTGTCTTCAAGTGGGAGCTGGCGTTTTATTACTGGACCACCTAGATGACATGAAGTTATTGTCTGATTTGCTGAGTCAGGGGACGGCTAGAGAGGGTCAGAGCGAAGGCAGTGGACCTGGGAATGGTGGTTTCGGTGCCCATGATGCCATTAATGGATCTAGAGGTGACAGAGTGGGTCGAGGAGTGACACAAGAAAACGGTGTGGTGACGTCTCTGGAAGAGACGTCAAGAGAGGGAATTGTAGAATTACAGGGATTATTTTACATAACCATCATCTTTATCATTGCATTAATTATCATTTCATCCAAACATTTATTGAAGTTGCTGGCATTATGTTATAATTTGTATTACAGGGGTTATCATAATCAAATATTAACATGTTTATTACAGGTGCAGTTAGAACCACTTTAAATCATTGAGTTAAATCTATAATCTTAAAAGCTTATATGCTGAGTATATTGTTACAGTAAAATAGTAGCTGAGCAAAGGTCTGAATGTATTCAGCTTCTTGTTGCATTTGAGTTTGCCTAGTAACAGGTGACAGAAGGAGGACAAGTCTATGGGGACCTCAAAGGCCTGACCTCATCACCATATTTGGAAGAGGATGCCAGAAAGGGGAACTTCTGTGTCTGCATTTATCTCTTAACAGTGATCGTTATCTCTAAAAGAGGCAAACAATGTTCTTAAGATGCAAATTATGTGCTTGTAAACGCATGAGGGGGCGTTATAATACCCTGATATTATAAAAGCAATCTGAAGTGTATTTTTGGGTGAAGATCCTTGCTGATGTTGTGCAGTAACTATCTTCCCGCGCGTGTATTCATTAAAATCAATTGTTTTGACCATGCTTTCTGGACCACCATTGTTTTACTCCCGTCCTCAATTTCGGACCCGTAACACTTGTTATGTCCTTCATAATGTTGTGCTTTTTGTGGAGTGCAGAGGAGTTCCCATGCCAGGGCTCTAGAGTGCGACCAATTTGGTCGCAAATGCGACTCATCACAGTTCTCTCCCTCGTGCACGAGTAACACAAAGAACTCTGGTAAATTGCGTCTTGTTTTTGCTGTTGTAGTAAAATTGTCTCATTCCAGCAGTGGGCCTGTGCCAGACAGGTCCATCATTAATTGGTCCTTCGAGCCAGATCCAAACATTCACCGAGGGGAAAAGCGCCGAACCGGAATCTTACGCAAGTCCGGACTCATAGAAGCGCCTGCTACAGGACCTGTGACGTAAAATTCATCACCAGGCCGGTGGGACAGCGTCCATTTTTCCCTCGATGGATGATGATTGACGGGATCCGAGACTGATACTGCATGCAAAAACAACACCAAGTAGGTTGAAAGAGAGCGACTCTATAACTGCAAAACTGGGTTTCTGTCCCGAGGTTTTAGTGAAATTGCCCTGGTTTTGTGTCCCGAGCGTCCTGGTGTCAGTCCGGATTAGGCCTATTTTGTGTCTTTGTGTTTGTGTGCGTCTGTTTGAGTGGGTGCGGAACAGACACATGGTCTGTGGCACCAACTGTTGTTATTATTTTTATCATGGGTTCCCAAGCAAGTAAGACTGCCTCACAGGGAGACATGATATTCATGCAAGACTTCGCTCCCAGCAGCCCAAGGTATTTTTATTGTAATAAACATTGATTTTGAGGGTAAACTGGTTGCTGGAAAATGTCAAATGTTAGAAGTTTTCTGAAAACACAGCAACCTTGGAGAGCATGCAGAGAAGAATGCATGAATGCATGAACTGGACCCGCCATGCACAGGAAGGAATATTCTTTAAATAACCCCGATCAACAGCAGCCTGAGCTCCAGACCATAGATTTAACTTAGGTGGATAAATGTTAAAAGTAGTCTGCATCAAGCTTAGGTTAGTTCATATTCAGTACAATGACATATGAGATGAAGAAAACAAAGAAAATATCTAAACTAATTAAGTGCATAGAGGCACTTGACCCGTTTGAAAACCTGTCATCCTATTATGAAACACTGTCAATGGTCAATGGTAACTTTATTGTCCTTAACGGGAAATTGATTTGCAGTATGTCCTGATGGAAGCAGTTGAAAATCATTAAAGAGAGGATGATCTGAACACAACAAGACAGAGGTTGCCTTCCTAAGCATGAATCTGATGTTGTTATTCAAGGACATGTTACCACCAGGCAATGATGCAGAAGGTTAAAACAGATTCAATAAAACTTTTGTAAAAAAAGAGTCATCATTTCAGATGAAACATTAGAGCCTCTCAACCTCCTTAAAAAGTACAGTCTTTGTTGAACCTTTTTCACTGTAGCAGCAAGATGTGATTCAAAGGACAGAGTCTTATCAAGAACAACCCCCAAATACTTATAACTGTCTACCAGTTCAATGGCTGCACCATTTACCCCTGTTAGTGCAGGATGGGGGGATGTCTTCCTGAAGTCAATAACCATGTCCTTGGTTTTCAAGGTGTTAAAGAAGGACTGATCACACCACAAAACAAACTCATCCACAACAGGCCCACGGGAATCCTCTTCACCATGAAGGAGGCTTACAATGACTGTGTCATCTGCATATTTAATGAAACGCCTATTTCGGAAGTGAATGCAATCCATTCGCTTCTGCTTATCCTTTCCAGGGATGAGGGGGGGCGCTGGAGCCTATCCCAGCTGTCATAGGGAGGGAGGCGGGGTACAACCTCGACAGGTCCCCAGTCTGTCGCAGGGCTAACACATAGAGACACAGACAACCATTCACGCTCACATTCACATTCACTCCTGCATTCACACGTATGGGCAATTTGGATTAACCAATTATTCTATCCCCACAAGCTGCATGTCTTTGGATGGTGGGAGGAAGCCGGAGTACCCGGGGGAGAACCCACACAAACACGGAGAGAACATGCAAACTTCACACAGTAAGACCCCAGCCTGATGGTGGAATTGAACAACAGTGCTAATCGTGCCACTGTGCTCCCCACTGCGACAGTCATTAGTGTACAAAATATACAGTAGAGGAGTGTCAGGAGATTTATTCTAAAACACTTCTTCAGTTGAGAATCAGAGAGGAGAAACACACACTGCAGTTAGGTACTTGCAAGCAAGGGCAGCCACAGAACTCGCACAGAAGTGCGGGCTCTGAGACTCGCGCCGTGCCACTGCCCTGTTCTTTATTTATACATCAGTGGGTGTTTGTTCTTTACATTGGAATGTGGATGTTTAGGTGTGTGTGTGCGTGTGTTTGTGTGTGTGTGTGTGACCTCCTGCTGGGCAGGAAGCTTACATCTAAAAGACCTTCACAAGGACGTGTCTGCAATAAAAGACTACAGCCCCCCACCCAGAACCTCGAGAATCTGGTGAGGGGGACAGTGGAATTCCTTTTGTAGAGATGGTAAGCATAAAAATGACAAATATTTAACAATTCACTCTAACAGTTTTTTTAAGAGGCTTATCCCTCAAAACTGTAAATACAAAAACGTTGCACAAAATAGTTTCGCATCACAGGAAATTTTGAGTATCTTCATATTTTTATTTTTGAAATACACCAATTTT
Source organism: Oreochromis niloticus (assembly GCF_001858045.2). Taxonomy (NCBI): domain Eukaryota; kingdom Metazoa; phylum Chordata; class Actinopteri; order Cichliformes; family Cichlidae; genus Oreochromis; species Oreochromis niloticus. The sequence goes on along the minus strand of NW_020327294.1, from coordinate 177,740 downwards.
TATATACTGCAGGAAAAACGAAAATAAATATTATAATGCAAATTTGCAAAAAAACAGCATATGCATCAAAATAAACTATTTCCAGCAGTGCAATATGAGTCCTAAGCATCCCAGAAACGACACAGAAAGTCATAAAGTCAAACATAACTTTTAAAAACACAAGTATAGGCTCATAAGGCCCTGATGGTAAAAAACTACATTTCCGCGAAAATGACGTCACTTCCGGTTTCGGGCAGGTCATGGCGGACATGCGATAGTTCGCGCTGATGGACGTAGGAAGTGTTGCGAACAGCTGATCGGATCGGTAAAGCATGTTTCTGGAATATTATGTTTTCGTTGCTGCAAGCGCTTTTTATGCAATTTTTGCAAAGCCATATGTGGAAGGAAACTGTGACCTAGGACAAGCTGATGGCATAAGATGTAAGTACAACTCCTCCAGTTTCATATGCAAAAAAAATTATTGCGCTAGCTTACGTGGTTGCAGTGATACCGGGATTTAAAAATAGTTACGCAAAGCGGAGCGTGCCTGCTCCAACCGGCTTTAAAGGGTAAAAAGACTGAAGAGGAAGAAGTTTACAAGGAATCATTTAGAAGAGTTTCAAACATCAACTGATTGAATCCATGAATGTGAAAACGTGTTTGTGAGTGAAAGAGACAGACATGTACAGACTGAACTATCTGTTCAACAGTCAGAGTGTTTCTCTAACAGGAGACACTCTTTACACTCCACTCAGCACAGGGACACTGAGGAATGAGGCCAGACCATAAACCCAGGATAAAGAGTTTCTGTGAATGTGGTGTTGAAGGTGTGGAGGTGGATCAGAGTGTCAGAGGAGACTCTGTAGAAGGACAGAGTGCCAGCAGGACAGTCCATGTTACACTGCTGCTCTGTTAGAGACAGAGGAGGAGGAGGAGGAGGAGGATGAGAGGAATGTTTGTCTATTATTGTGGAGGACATAACAAGGAGTACCACCATAGCACCACTGACTCCAGGACTGATCATTGTGTCCAAACTCACAGTCATCACTGTCTCCTTTCCTTCTGATTCTTCTGTAACTCACTGATATATAAACGTCTCCTCTCCACTCGACCTCCCAGTAACAGCGACCAATCAGACCATTTCTACACAGCAGCTGAGGCCACACATCAAATCTGTCTGGATGATCAGGATATGACTGAACCTCCTTCACACGTGTCACCTTCCTGTTGTTGTCAGACAGTTGGAGGTTTGTGTTCACTGTGTTTGTGTCGATTGTGAGTTGACAGGAATCTGATGGAGAGAACAAACACAATCCAGCTGCAGTTATTGGTCCATCATCTGTTCATTGATTGACACTTTGATGATGACTCCTGACATCAGAGATGTGAATGATGAAGATGGTTGAATGTGTGCTGCTTTGTTTTCATGAATCACATTAAAAACACACTTATACTTCCTCAGACCTGGTCTCAACCATCGGACTCCAGCAGGCTCCACCCTGAAAGGAGGAGGGGTCAGAGCATCACAGTCAGCATGCACACATGGACATTACATGGCTCTCATACACACACTGTTACACACTGAGCTCAAAGCTCGGCTCCACTGTTTTATTCAAATCAAAAAAATCTACATTTATTTATAAGCACATTTAAAAACAACACAGTTTGAGCCAAAATGCTGATCATAGTAGAGATAAAATAGGAAACATACACAGTAATTACTATAAAAGACTCATCATAATTGAAAGCCACAGAGTACAAATGTGTTTCCAACCGGGTTTTAAAAATGTCGAGTGTTGGTGAAGACCTGATGTGAAGGGCGACTGTTCCAGAGTTTGGCTGCAGCGATCGATAAAGCTCACCTCTGTTTTTACGTCTAGTTCTGGAGAAAGTCAGAAGCAACTTATCTGCAGACCTGAGGGCTATACTTGGCATATTCTTTTTTAAATGTTCTGAGAGATAATGTGGAAAGTCCCAGATTTAAACCCTGTGGAAGTTTCCCCCCGAGAGGGACAAAGGACCCCCTAATGATCCTCTACCTAATCACATGAGCCAAGGTGTGAAAATGAATGTAGCTCACAATCATCCAAGATTTCGGGTGAGCTCACTGTGAAACATAGCCCCACCCTCTCATGTGATTTCCAAAAATGGCCGTTCACAGTGCACATAAATGGCTTCTTTGTTACAACATCAACCCTTTTCTCTTGGGTTATACCGATGTGAGGAGTTAATGCTAAGAGGGCTGCCATTAGTGGCTAATGGTAATTTGAGGTGAATAAGCATTAGCAGCTAATGCTAATACTATATTTTCTTGCTTTCTATAAATGTGAGCAGCTAATGCTAAGTAAGCTGCCATTATGAGTTAATGCTAATTTGATGTGAATTAGCATTATCCGCTACTGCTAACACTGTTTTCCCTTCCTTTTTAACGATGTGAGTAGGTAATGCTAACACTCTTTTCCGTTTTTGGTTTTTTTTTTAACGATGTGAGGAGTTTATGCTAAGCAGACTGCCATTAGAAGCTAATGCTAATACTGTTTTCCTTTGCTTTCTAACATGGTGAGCAGCTTAGCTAAGCGGATTTGTGTGAACATGATGTATTCTGATTAACTCTACATTCACAGCTGAATCCACAATAAATGTGTCCTCAAGTACATATTTTTTCTGTTAGTGTTGTCAAACCACAGAATGAGAATGAAATATTGATTTTAACACAGCCCATAAACAGCATTAGCTTAGCAGCATTAGCTTGTCAGTCAGTGACTGTGAAAATAAAGCAGGGGAAACACACATTTAACATGGCTGACACTTTATTAGGTACACAGTGGCAACAATCTCAGGTACAGTACAGCTGTGACCTAATAAAGCGGTGGGTCATTTGTTTATGGGCCATCTCCCCTCAGCTTTTTTCGCCGACCTATTTATCTCCAACCTTTTATTAGGAGCAGCGAGCCACAGACTGTAGCAACAATCCCACCACAAGTTCTCCATATATTCTTAATTGAATAAAGGAATATAAAGGAATATAAAGATAATGGAGGTCACAGTTTGAATCAGTCATATTTCTTTCAGTACAGTGATGTACTGGCAGATCCAGGATCAGTCCAAATCATCAATAGTTTGATCCACATATGGATTCAAGTGCATTTGTGAAAATGTTGGACTGTTCCTCGATCAGCGTCTAACAATGTGTGTATGAGAGCCATGTAAAGTCCATGTGTGCATGCTGACTGTGCTGCTCTGACCCCTCCTCCTTTCAGGTTGGAGCCTGCTGGAGTCCGATGGTTGAGACCAGGTCTGAGGAAGTGTAAGTGTGTTTTTAATGGGATTCATGAAAACAAAGCAGCACACATTCAACCATCTTCATCATGTCAGGAGTCATCATCAAAGTGTCAATCAATGAACAGATGATGGATCAATAACTGCAGCTGGATTGTGTTTGTTCTCTCCATCAGATTCCTGTCAACTCACAATCGACACAAACACAGTGAACACAAACCTCCAACTGTCTGACAACAACAGGAAGGTGACACGTGTGGAGGAGGTTCAGTCATATCCTGATCATCCAGACAGATTTGATGTTTGGCCTCAGCTGCTGTGTAGAAATGGTCTGACTGGTCGCTGTTACTGGGAGGTCGAGTGGAGAGGAGACGTTGATATATCAGTGAGTTACAGAAGCATCAGAAGAAAAGGAGGCAGTAATGACTGTTTGTTTGGATACAATGATCAGTCCTGGAGTCTGTACTGCTCTGATGATGGTCCTGATTCTATCAGGCACAATTACAGATCAAGATATGTCTCCTGCTCCTCCTCCTCCTCTGTCTCTAACAGAGCAGCAGTGTATGTGGACTGTCCTGCTGGCACTCTGTCCTTCTACAGAGTCTCCTCTGACACTCTGATCCACCTCCACACCTTCAACACCACATTCACTCAAACTCTTTATCCTGGGTTTATGGTCTATCCTGGTTCCTCAGTGTCCCTGAGTGGAGTGTAAAGAGTGTCTCCTGTTAGAGAAACACTCTGACTGTTGAACAGATAGTTCAGTCTGTACATGTCTGTCTCTTTCACTCACAAACATGTTTTCAGATTCATGGATTCAATCAGTTGATGTTTGAAACTGTTCTAAATGATTCCTTGTAAACTTCTTCAGTCCTTTAAAGATGGAAGCTCCCATTATTCTAGGATCCATATGTTGTTTTTCTGTCTTTTTCCACTCAAAGCTTCATAGTCAATATCAGTATGTTGTGTTTCTCTGAAGCTCAGTTCACAACCAGCTCCCCTACATTTTCTACTGAGCTCATTCAAATTAATCCAAATGTTGGATTTCTCTTTCTTAATTTGGTGTTTTAAAAAAAAGTATTTTTGACAAAAGTTTGGAATAAAAGTTTAGAGGGTTTAATACTGGTAAAAATTAAAAAAAAAGTTCCTATATTGTGTGTCTTTTTTCTGGTGTCCAAAATTCATTTACCGCTATGTATGCATTTGAATTTAATTCATATAGCTTCTTTGGCAGGCGCCAGTTCCTAGAACTGGAGCTCCATCTAGTTTTCACTGAAAGACAATACAGCCCAAACAGTCTGATGACAAGAGTTTAGTTTAATGTGTTTTATTGAATTTAACACATTTGATTCACGAGGATGAAATAATAAGAGCAAATCATGTACATGCTAATCTTCATACTACCTGGAATAAAAGCTGCAGTTTGTGTTTTTATTTTGCAGCATGTGCAGATAATCTGGAACCTTACAATAACAATATTGAAAATTCTTACATTTTATAATAATAAATGAAATATTTTGGAAAATCCAGGTTTTCAACTCAGACATGAAATCACAATCATTATTAGGCACCTACTTCTCACTAAAAACCATGTGGAGTTCATCGCCATCACAGACAGTTTGAATGATCCTGATTTGAAAAGATACTGAAGTCAGTTCCTGTAGAAACTCCTGTAGAATGAGATGTTCCTGGTTGAAGATCACTTATTAAACATGTCATTTTAATTCCAAAAATTTTAAAATTTCACTGCCAGAGCAGCTGATAACTTCATCTAACCTTGATGTTAACGGTCTCTCACAAATGTGCAACAATACAAATAATAGTAATAATAACATTATCCCTTCCATATACTGGTGAGGCCAAAAATACCCAGATGATGGTAAGCTGACAGGTAAAAATAATAATTACATTTTAGGAGATGCTCAGGTCTCAGGAATAAAGCTGTAAGTTCTCAGGTCTCAGACAAAAAGTCGTCAGGTCACAGGTATCAAACAAAAAGTTGTGAGGTCTCAGTCTCAGAAAAAAACTGACAGGTTTCATGAAATAAAGCCGTCAGGTCTCAGAAAAAAAAAACTGTCAGTTCTCAGGCCTCAGACAAAAAGTCATCAGGTCTCAGGTCTGAGAAGTCAAGTCTCAGAAGTCAGGTCTCAGGTCTCACAACACAAGCTATCAGACAGAGAGAAGCCTCCTGCAGGTGGCGCTGTTGTCCGGTCCCAGTCAGTGACTGTAGAAAACATGGATGATGCGACAGCACTTCCTCCCATTGCTTGTGGAGGCTACCATGTTGCACTTTTTGGAATTGATCTTCCCTTTAGGAAGCCTGATTGTGTTTCTGCAATGTGTTTGATACCTATCTGAAGAGGACACTGTCTCCAAAATTTTCACAATTATCTCACATTTGTTTTCTTCTTTTAGCCAATCCCAGCTACTGTAGGGCGAGAGACAGGTGTGTGATTCTTACTCTGAATCTCAATAAGTACGCGGGACCATGTGTGCGGTAAGACCAACTCTTTACTCACTGTATTACTGCCTCCCGGCATGCATCGCCAGTGCATAAAACGTAATTACACAATTACGTTTCTGAACTTATTTCCTTTAACCAAAAAAGATTACCCCAACCCTAAACCAAGCAGGTAAAGCAGGTGAACATCCCCTTGGGACGACAACTGCAAAATGGACAGTTTCATGGATGTGTACTGATAGTACAAACAAGATGGCAGTATTGCCTCCCTTTACAAAGGATGCTCGAGTGTATCCTCTGCTGAAGGAAGGAACAAAGGAAACATTGAGGCTCCTTTCCTTATTGAGACAATAGCTGTGTCCCAATCCAGCAACCGCATGCTCCAGAGTACGCGCAGTTTGCGTACTACATACGGTGCGTACTAGGAAGTACGAGAAGTGGAGAAGTGAGAGGCTTGTGAAATGGGACATTCTAGCCTTCGTCACGCTGCTCAGGTTGCCTAGCAACCATGATACTAGAAATCAAGGAGAAAAAATGTTTTTTTGGTCATTCATTTTTTTATGACATCACTTTGATTAGTTAAGTATCTGAGGCTGAGACCACGGGACTGTAAAACATGATTGTTGGGCTTCATTTCTGTACTGAACAGTCATTTCAAGATTAGTTAGTAAATAACAATTAGTTAATGTTGTTCATGAGACTAAAGTCGTCTCACTGTGATAATGTAAATATAATATGGCCAATATTAAAGTTATATTAATCATTATTAATTATTACAGGACTGAACTTGAACTCCGTGTCAAATACTGAGCTTCAGTAAAGATTCAAGTTGCAGTTATCTATATTTCCTATCACCTTAAATTTTCACTCAAAGACAAGTATCTTTGACAGTGTACATATAGATGCATTATATATAAGAGACAAATATTGTTCTTTTAATATGTTGGTGATAGGTTTGTAGCTTGAACCTATTCGCTGCAACGTTGAAGGCAATGTAATTACACAGCAAGCAAGACACGAGTAGGCAAGTTCTTTATGTTTCACGTGCACGGGAGAGAACTGAACAAGCGCCGTTCCTTCGCTTGACCCCAGTTCCTCTCGTCCGCTCTCCCGTAACACCGCTCTTTTATTGTGGTTACATGAATATGCATAGGTTCATTAACATATGACATCTTACATAGGTATACATGTGAACAAAGAATACCGTGTGTGTGTGTGTGTGTGCGCGTGCGCGCGCGTGCGTGCGGGGGGGGGGGGGTCAAGATGTGACCCAGGAAGACTCCCCAAAGCCGTCCATCTAAACAAAAGGCACTTAGACTAAAACACGTTTATCCTACCATAAAACAATAAGACAAGGTACGACCTCTCCCATGCTCCAAGAATGCCAGAGTGCTGTGGAATGCACACAAAGTTTGCAGATTATTAAGGATCAAAACCTCTACCACTCTACAACTGATTATAAAACTCTAAGCATATATGGGTAGATATTTCTAAGCATAAATGACAATCACAATACAAATCCAACATTTCCCCCCTTTTTGGCAGTTATGCTAGAAAAGTCCCCAGTTATGAATACCTCATGTCTGACAGTGTCAATGCAACCATTTTTATATTCAGCATATGTCAATCACCCTAAATTACTGTAAACGTACACAGTTTGACAAATGTATTAGCAGTTATCCAATTTCTCATTGATCTCATTCAATGGGAAACTGCATCCTACAAGTGAACAAATGAATTGTTAATGGTCAAAATAAGAAATTAACATTTTCAAAAACACTCCAGCTTGGTTGTGCTCCTCCGCAGGACATGTAAATCACATGTCTCTCTGCAGAGTGGTTTAAGTTCTGCAAGGCGTCACAAATGTCTCTTCCAGTTGTTTCCATCACTGTCCATAGGACCAGAGTCCAAATGTAGGTAGAATAGACATTCAAATATACCAGTTGAGTTTGTTGTTTGTCAACATGGGTCTCAGCTATCGTGAAAGCTGCAGACCTCGTCAGCACTCTTAGTTTTATAGCCTGTACCAACCCCCATCACCTCACTTCAGGCCTCCTTGTCCTGTGGGGGATACATATCCCCCATTGTCCATCCTCTGCAGGAAAACCCTCTGTGGAAAGGATGTTGGATCCAGTTATCTTACTGCTGTTATGATCCCAGCAGTCTTCAGAGTGTCATCGTACGCACAGTACAGCAACACAGCATTAGGTGATGTTCATAGGAAACTGCTGTCATCACCACCATAGCTTCTGGTTCCTGTGCTTTTCACAGAATCATGATGTCATCCTCGGACTCCTGCGCTGTCGTTGGAGCTTGGCACGCTCCCCTCATCCTTCAGGTGCCCGTCTGTTGTCCACAATCTCCTCTGTTGGCCTCTGGAAAGCCCCCTTAGCACAGCTCTCATTCCAATGCAGCATCATGGTCTTTGCTGTGGCTCCAAAGTCTAACCTCAAGATGGGCCCAAACAGCTCGAATTTTGACCTCAACCACTGCCTGGGCTGTCAGCTATGCCTGGAATGGTTCTCGCTTCTCACTGGGCCTCTGAAGATTTCTCAGGAGATTCCTTTCAGCAATACTCTGACTGCTGCACCTGTATTTCCAAGCTAGGAGGAAAAACTTCTATTTGGAAAGCCTGTCAATCATCATCAAACCACATTCTTTAGTTCAGTGAGCTTCATTTATGGACCATCAAAGCCTCATCTGAACATGGATGCACCACTTGCATAGGTTTAATACCCGTAAATGAACTGTTAATCACACAAAAATCATAAAAACATAGTTTAGAAAACATAGACAACATTGTTTCATGTTGATTCTGGACCCCTCCTCTTGACGCATGGACACTCCCATGAGTCAACTCATCAAAACCAGATTTCTGTCTTAAAGAAAAAGGTTAGCTAGATCATGTCCCAGGCAACATCAGGGCGTCTTTTGCTTAAAACCTGGCTCTGTCTGGAGCCTGCATACACACCATCATGGCCTGGAAAACAAGATCAAAACAAGAAGTGAAATCAAACTTCACACTTATAAACAATTGTATTATAAGAGTAATAAAGCATTCAGCATCAGCAGGACAAGTATCATGTGCAGGTTTTCTCAAATGAGTAAACTTTCTTCTCACATGTTCATCGCTCCTACTCTCGTCTGGATTATTTTTTGGTCAGCAGCTCACTGCTGAGTGACATTTCAGACACTGAGATTCACCCTATAGCTGTCAGCGATCATGCTCCTGTATCTTTAACACTAATGCAGAAGAATAATACCACACTAAGTAAAAACTGGAGATTTAATACATCACTGCTTAAAGATGAAGACTTTATTAAATATTTTAAAAAAGAGTGGACTTCATATTTAGACTTTAATGACATTCCCGGAACATCAGCTTCTGTTTTATGGGAAGCAGGGAAAGCTGTGATGAGAGGTAAAATAATTTCTTTCTCATCACATAAAAAGAAAAAAGAAAAAAATATTCAGGACTTAGAAAAAACCATCAAATCACTAGAAGAAGCCTACGCGTCCCACCAAGATCAGGAAACATTGAACAAAATACGCAAAACAAAACTAGAATTAAATGAGATAATTGATAAAAAAAACCAAATTCTTAGTACAAAGACTACGCTTACAAAATTATGAACATAGTAATAAATCCGGTCAATTTCTAGCAAACCAGCTAAAAATAAATAAAGAAAAAACAACTATATGTGCTGTTCAAGATTCATCTGGGAACACAGTATATGACCCGAAACAAATAAACAACATCTTCAGGGATTTCTATAAATCGTTGTATTCACCACAAATAAACCCATCTAAAAAGGAAATTGATCAGTTTTTAGACAACATAACTCTCCCAAAATTATCAGACTCTCAAGCAATTGCACTGGATTCGCCACTGACATTAGGTGAACTCCAGGAAGCCCTGATAAGTATGCCCAATAATAAGGCTCCAGGTCCAGACGGCTTTCCTGCAGAATTCTACAAAGAATTCTGGACGATTCTAGCACCAGTCTTTTACAGAACGTTGTTGGAAATCAAAGAAAAGGGCAGACTTCCATCAAATATGAATTCTGCAAACATTAATCTCCTGCTAAAACCAGGCAAAGACCCTGTATATCCCTCAAGCTATCGTCCAATATCCCTTATAAATGTAGACCTCAAAATTATCTGCAAAGCTCTCTCGAAGAGACTAGAGAAAATAACCCCCCTCTTAATTCATCCTGACCAAACTGGTTTCATAAAAGGTAGGCACTCATCAACAAATACATGTAGATTACTTAATTTGATAGACTACTCATACAGTAAAAACCTTGAAACTACAATATTTTCTTTAGATGCAGAAAAAGCGTTTGACAGAGTTAACTGGAAATTTCTATTTACAACTTTAAACAAATTTGGTGTTGGATCTTCTTTCATCAGCTGGTTAAAAATATTATATAATTCCCCAACAGCTTGTGTCAGAACAAATGACCAGACATCCTCCAGCTTCTGTCTCCTGAGGGGCACCAGGCAGGGATGCCCACTCTCCCCTTCACTGTTTGCAATTTTTATCGAACCACTAGCAGCAGCAATTAGACAGAATTCAGTAATTAAGGGCATAAAATGCAAGAACATGGAACATAAAATCAGCCTTTATGCGGATGATGTGTTACTCTTTCTCCAAAATTCACAAACCAATATCTCTGGGGTGATTGAACTGATAAACTCTTTTGCAAGAATATCAGATTACTCAATTAACTGGTCAAAATCTACAGTCCTTCCGATTAATTGCTCCTTCCATAATTCCTCTTCTACTCCACTGCAATCGGGAAATATAAAATATTTAGGTATTAATGTTTCTCCCAAGCTTGCAGATCTAACTAAATTAAACCATATCCCACTTTTAAAGAAAGTAGAAGGTGATCTGGCTAGGTGGAAATGTCTACCCATATCACTCATGGGAAGGGTTGCCGCTATAAAAATGATGGTATTACCAAAAATAAATTATTTATTCTCAATGATCCCAACTAAACCGCCGCAAGATTGGTTCAGATCTCTAGATTCATATATGTCCAAATTCCTTTGGAAAAATAAGCCCCCACGTATAAGCTTAAAAACATTACAAAAGACCAAGGATAAAGGAGGATTAGAACTACCTAACTTTCAGCACTACTTCTTGGCCAACAGGCTTCAGTTTATCTCAGGATGGCAACAACATACCCTCTTAGATGAACCTTGGCTAGATGTAGAACAAGCACTTTGCAATAATCTAGAGATTTCAAATCTACCATTTATTAGCTCAAACATCCAACGACATGAATGCTTCAAAAGCATCAACATCAGCTCTTCTCTGACAGCATGGTGGGAGTTTCTGAAGTTGACAGAGTCTTCATTAATCCCATGCAAACGTACACCTATCTGGAACAACCCTGACATATTACAAAACAATAATATGATAAACTTTTCAGATTGGAGTGGTAAAGGAATCAAATATTTAGAACATATACTAGAAGGAACAGAATTTATTTCATTTGACAGACTAGTTACACAATATGGGATCAGCAAGAAAAGATTTTTAGAATATCAGCAAATTAAATCCATAGTAAAAAAGAGATTTAAACCAGGTCAAGATGAACTACAAACACCACCAAGTGTGGTTCAATTTCTGACTCTTAAAACCCCCAAATTACTGTCCAAAATATACAGAATGCTTTCTAAAATAGATGAATCAATATCACTTCCTATTGCAAAATGGGAAGCGGATTTATCAGTTAACTTAGACCAAAACTTCTGGTCTCAGATTTGCTCAAAAACCTTTCATCTAATTAGAAATCCCAGTCTTCAATTAATTCAATACAAAATACTACATAGAGTGCACTATACAGGTCATCGGATGTTCAAGATGGGCTTTACATCTACCAACAACTGCTCACACTGCCAAACCAATTCACCGGACAATTATATCCACGCTCTTTGGTTCTGTCCACCAGTTCAGAAGTTTTGGCGCGAGATATGTGAAGACTTATCAAAGTGTCTGAAATGTAACATTCCAACTTCCCCTTTAGTGTGTTTGTTGGGCAGCTTAGATAATGTCACTACGGAAAAGAATATAGCCCATATGGTTTTCACTGCACTATGCATAGCCAAGAAAACAGTCCTCATGAACTGGAAAAATAAAAATAATCTTAATTTTAACCAATATAGAAATTAACTATTAGATTACTTTAGTCTTGATACAGCCTCTGCCACCACATCAGATCAATTGCTCTGGGCTCCTTTGAACAGCTCCATCACCTAGTGGGGGTGGGGGGTCATAGTTTGGTCCCACCTTCACTGTTGTGATAGGTGTGGGGGTAGGGACAGGCTTAGGGCATCGGGGGGTTCCCCAGGAGCATCTTCCTTGGGGGGCTCAACCCGGGGTAGCGGTCATGGCCAATTAAGGGCTCTGTTGGCTCTTGGGTGACGGTTTCCTCGTGGCTGCGTGCAGCGGGGCTAGGGGAGGGTCTGTGCTGACGGACGTGGGTTACTGACCTGGTAGCCTGGCTGCCCCTGGGTGGGTCCGGGATGGGCGTGAGGTTCTGGGGGCGTTCCGTCTCTGGGCTGGGGCCCTGGCCGGGCCTCAGGGGCCTGGGTCCTGGTTGGTGTGTTGCCGGGGTTGTGGGCGGGTGGGTGTATGGGGGCCCAGCCCTGGCGCAGGGTGCCGCCGGTGCATCGAGCCACCTGGGGGGCTCTTCAACTGGTGGGGGAGGTTGTCACATCTTGCAGGAGCTTTCCTCTCTTCGGGAACTCTCTCTGCAGGAGGGGGAGATACAGGAGAGGTGGAGGAAGCTCTCAGCCTGGGCTTCTATTGTCTTGTGTAGTCTGGAAGATGAGTGGATGATGGGGTGGGTGTAGTTTTCTCTGTGGTGGGGTCGGGTGGACTGTCCCGGGCTCTGTGGGGCTGGGCGGCGCTGCTGCACTGGGCCCCGGTCCGGATGGGCCTGGGCCCCCCTTTCCCTGGCGGGTTGCAGAGTATGGGGGTGCCTACCGGGGTCAGCGGGGGAGCTGGCCCCAGGGAGGGGTCACTTGCCCCTCCCTTCCTTCCCTCCCCATCTCCAGCTGCCTCCCTCTTCTCGCTCCACCACAGTCACCCACACATGCAGGGCCTTGGGGTAGGGGTGTGTCACCAGGGTGCAGGGGAGGCATCCCCCCCCTCTGTCCCCTTCTGGCTGCCTCTGCCTCTATTTTATCCCACAACTTAGACATTCACATTACTCACACTCTCATTACACATACATATAGGATCTTGGGGGTGGGCACGCCACACAGAATCCAAATTACCATCAGGGTGTACACCTCACCCCTGGCGTCGTTGCCCACCTCTCAATTTTAAATACACGTAGACATTGAGGGCTAGCAGGAGGGGCTATGCGCCTACCTGCTGCTCTGGCAGGTAGCTCCATGCCCTCCTGGGTTTTAAATGCACCTTAGAACACACATACATCAACACTACATATGAGCGGGTGGAGGGAGGTTTGGAGTCTTCACACACCCCCGTTCTCTGCGGCCTGCTGGAGCGGGGGGGCTAGGAGGAGGAGTTGGCCGTCCGACTGGGGTCTGGAATGTGGGGCCTCCCTGCTGCTGCGGAGTCGGGGCGGTCTGCTTCTCCCCACCGCAGGGAAAAGGGTAACACCACCTGGGTCTGGGTGCAGTTTCCCCCTCCAGGGGCAAGGGTACCCGGACCCGGTTCTTAGAGTACGCTTGGGGAGAGTGATTGTGTGTACAGCGTCTCTTTATGTCTGTCTCCGCGTTGGTTGAGTGTGGAATAATTGCCTATGAGAGCATGAGGGTGGGAATGGATGTTTGTATCTGTGTGTGCCTGTATGTCTGTGTCTATATGTCAGGTTGGGTATCAGACGCCACCTCTCTGGGGACATCTCAGGCCCTCCAAGGTTTGGAGGCCCATCTCCCCCCACCACTTCCCCTGCCGGTGGTGGACGCCCTCAGACATCGGTGCGTTGGTGGTTCTCTGTGGCCGGGGGTGGGCGCCCAGGTACACACCGGCTCACTCCTTGGCGGCTGCTTATCGGGGCCTGGAGCCTGGGGCTCGCTCGGGCCACTTCGGAGGCGGGGTGCCCTCGGCCTCTCGGCCCGGGGCTCGGTCACTCAGGCACAGCTGGCTGCCGGCGGAGCTCACGGGCACGTCACTGCAACCCCCCTTGGCTTCTGCTCCGCGGCTGCTGAGTGACCCCTCATCTGGGACTCTCCTCAGCTATTTCTGGGATAGTGACGCGGCTGCCCCTCTGTTGGTCTTCCTTGGTCTCTTGTGTTCTGGGGGCCTCTGGATGTCTGGAGTTTTGATCTCCTCCATACCTGCTTCATGCCCTGGAGGACGGGGCAGTGGCCCCCCACACCCTCTAGCAGATCATTACATGAAGGAACCTTTTAAAAACAAGCGCGTTCATGCTCACAGGTGTACACACAGGTGATCACACACAAACTACACCCTTTTTGGCTCTTACCTCAAAGCACACTGTGCGCTGTCGATCTTACGTGCTGCACAATAATGTTTAATATTTAGTATTTACTGTCATATTCCCATAGATCATTGTGATGTTGTTTATTACTCTCGTTTTCTTCTGCTTGCTTTCTCAACAGGTGATCCAGATGATCGATATATGTATTTTTTTGTCTGCTTATTCTGTTGGTTTTTTGCCCTTTTTCCCCGTCCCTCTTCCCCGCTGTTTTTCTTTCCCTCCTTTCTTTCCCCCAGTTAAGTCTGTCCCGTATTCAGCAAGTGAAAATAAAATAAACAAAACAAAACAAAAAAAAAAAAAAAAAAAAAAAAAAAAGGAAAGCCCCCTTGGCACAGCTCTCATTCCAATGCAGCATCATGGTCTTTGCTGTGGCTCCAAAGTCTAACCTCAAGATGGGCCCAAACAGCTCGACCTTTGACCTCAACCACTGCCTGGGCTGTCAGCTATGCCTGGAATGGTTCTCGCTTCTCACTGGGCCTCTGAAGATTTCTCAGGAGATTCCTTTCAGCAATACTCTGACTGCTGCACCTGTATTTCCTAGCTAGGAGGAAAAACTTCTATTTGGAAAGCCTGTCAATCATCATCAAACCACATTCTTTAGTTCAGTGAGCTTCATTTATGGACCATCAAAGCCTCATCGGAACATGGATGCACCACTTGCATAGGTTTAATACCCGTAAATGAACTGTTAATCACACAAAAATCATAAAAACATAGTTTAGAAAACATAGACAACATTGTTTCATGTTGATTCTGGACCCCTCCTCTTGACGCATGGACACTCCCATGAGTCAACTCATCAAAACCAGATTTCTGTCTTAAAGAAAAAGGTTAGCTAGATCATGTCCCAGGCAACATCAGGGCGTCTTTTGCTTAAAACCTGGCTCTGTCTGGAGCCTGCATACACACCATCATGGCCTGGAAAACAAGATCAAAACAAGAAGTGAAATCAAACTTCACACTTATAAACAATTGTATTATAAGAGTAATAAAGCATTCAGCATCAGCAGGACAAGTATCATGTGCAGGTTTTCTCAAATGAGTAAACCACAATTATTGACATAATTTGCCTCAGACATGAATCATCCCATGTACTCAGTTAACATTAATGTAATCGGTGACTTCCCTTAAGCAAAGTCACTCCACTTAGCTATCACTAGCAGCTCAGTAGTGGCCAGCTAATGAGCCCCATATTAAACTATTCCACAAACACTACATCTCTTATTTGCTTTCTCATGTTACTTGTCCGTCTTTGCTGAATCCTCTACATGCACTCTTAGAAGACCAACATTAGCAACACACATGGATAATCCTGGAGGTCAGGCACAAATTGACAGGGTCCAGAGGTGCTATAAAGAGACCATAAAGTTAACCATCCATAGCTGTGGAAAGAAGTGACACTAGTTTCGACACAGGAAATTTCTCACATGTTATTCACCTCGTCAAAGTAACCTTCACATTTCCCCAACAACACAGTGTAACAGCATCACCAACTCATAACCTGTAAACACAGTTTTCTTCATACATGAACCCAGAAATCCTGTCGTAGAAAAACATCAACCAGCTGTCCTGGTAAAAATCACATGATCAACTCACATGAAGAACTGTAATGCTGTAGAAAAGAAAATGCTGCGCAGGTGTATACTGTCACAGCGGGACAGAACGGACTCACGCACAGGCTCTGGTACAGCACACCAGGTGATCTATTTACAAAGGTGAGGGGGAAAGCCAGGCTCCAGGGTCCACACACACAAAGGGGAAAGACGCTGAAAGTCCACACGCACTCCGTCCACTCTCCACGCTCCTCTTCACACTCCACAGAAAATACGATGAGGTACTCCACTCCTCGCACACTCAATCACTCAGGAAACACAGAGGAGGTCCAGGGAATCTGTACACAGAGACACGAAGGGATCACTAAGGCAGATCACTGAGAAACACTCTCTAGGATAAGCTGAGCTGGGGTTACACTGACGCGGGTCGGCAACGGTCCAGCGACGAGAAACACAGAGCTGCCATCTTATAAAGGAGCTGGAACACTCTCGTAACGAGCCACAGGTGCGTGATCGCAACCAGGTGCGTGGGCCAAGGGCAGGAGCCCACAGGTGAGCTCCGCCCAGGCAGAAGGAGGAGGGAAAGAGAGGAAGGGAGAGTGCAGGAACAAAATGAAAA
Organism: Oreochromis niloticus; assembly: GCF_001858045.2. Lineage (NCBI taxonomy): Eukaryota > Metazoa > Chordata > Actinopteri > Cichliformes > Cichlidae > Oreochromis > Oreochromis niloticus. The sequence goes on along the minus strand of NW_020327294.1, from coordinate 161,360 downwards.
ACATATGTAGCCATACTGAGCCGACCGGGTAGGCACAGGGACCCTGACATATACACACTTTCTCACAGTTACCTCTGTGAGCAACACAAGGTAGTGAACAACACCCCTGATAGATGCACAGACACAGAAAGTGGCATTTAAAAGGTTAAATCGTCATGCAACCTCGAATGTTGCTGTCATCTTTCTGCTCCTGTAAAAAGAAACACACATAAATTCATCCACCCTTTTTTACTGGCTAGGTGGAGGTTAACCTTGAGTAGTGGTCAAGTCTTGTCAGCTTTTGTCAACTTTTACCAGTCAGTCAGTTTTTTTTTCTTTTTTTCTCTCTTCCACTCATTCATTCATGCATTCATTCATTCTTTCTTTGCTGCTAGTGGAACCTATCATCGCATTTTCATTTCCACTCTCAGCAAAATGACATCATTTCAAAAAGAAAAAGAATAATTTTTGATCGGATTACCTCGCTTAATCCTTTTTTAGGACCTATTTTCTAATTGTCCCAGATAAGTGACTTTCTCCTGAGCCCATTTTAATGGAGAAGCTCACTTGCAACAATTTTCTCGACAACGTGTCGTATAGCGCTTTTGTTCTAATCGTGCAGATCTGCTCAAACAGAGATTATCAAACAAAACTTTCAGTGCACTGTGAAAGTATCAAAATAAAAAGGCTTCGTTAAGTCATGACACATGCTCCTCATCTCAGGAGGGTAAATCATACCATTAGCATGATTTATCATACCATCATACTAATTGGCAGGCTCAACTTCACAACAAAAGAAAAATCATCAGCTAGATAAACTCCAACCCAACCATCAGCCGCACAACACACAACATAACCCTAATATGTTATTAGATATGAGTTTAATCCCCAGGACTGTACTTTTTACTCATTTAGGCCACAAATTTTATTTCGTTTTCCTTTTTCCCCATCATCATAAACATGTGACATGTTGTCATGCATTTCACAAAAGAAGTTTGTTCTTATGTATTCAGAGTTGTGTATCTGGGTGCAGGATTCACTCGCACATCACAACAGGAAACTCAGTGTTTTAGAGTCTCCACTCTAACAAACTCCAACACATCCCATTCACTCGTGCTAGAATTCAGTCACCTTTCATTAATCTAAGAACGATCAACTAATTTGCATATCAGCTATTAACCCACTAAGTTGACAGGACAACAGAAATGCATGTTCAAAATATTATCACAAAAATAGAATTTCCTCATACAGTAAATTACTTGTGCTGCATCAGTCAGGCAGAAAGCATCTCCCAATTTACTATATTAACAACTAAATTTATTGTCTGATCACTGGTTGGTCAGACCAGAATCTTTTTTTTTTCTTTTTTCACAAAAATTAAACTGCTGTCCTGCAACCTAGAGAGTTAACTGTCAGCATTGGATAAATTCAGCGTTTGATAACAAGTGTCTGTTAAATTGACACTATTTTAACACTGATGAGAGATAACAAGCTGATTTTCATTGCATGTGTGTTTGTGTTATTAGGCAGGTTTAATCAATGTCTGTGGAGCTGCATCTCCAGCAGGGCATGTTCTTAAAGCTGCCTTTCCTACACACTTCTCTGCTATTATTTGATCATTTTTTAACTAATATGCTATGAGTTCACTGATCTTTGCATCACTTCTCATCTCACAAAGTGACTTGGACAGAATGATAAACAGACTCACATGCTTAAGATGTTGTCTAATCTTCATGGGCTCTCTTTTGTTTGTGTTAGTAGGGTTAATGCATGTTCTGCTTGTGTGTGTGATTTTGTATATGTTTCTTTTTGCAGTGTTTCAGATTCCTTCACAATTTTCCACTTAAGCAGTCAGTTTTATTTCCCCAGGTTTGCTAACCCAATTTTGATTTCCCACATTAAACAGCAAGATTCCTCTGTGTTGTCACCTACTCACTCTGTTGTCCTCTCCCACTTCAACAGTCCAATAGCCGGCAGTTCTTCTTCAGCTTTGTCCTGTGTTCCACTGTCTCTTCTTGCCATTTTCTCCAAAGGTGGCAAATGTCAACTTCCAACAGTGTCCTCAGTTCTCCTCAGACGTTCTTTTCACATGCACAGTGACGTTGCAGCTCACTGGAAACACAGTGCCATTCGTCCAGTCAGGATGATGGTTTGCTCTTCTTCTCCGATGCAGTTTGTCCACACTGCTGCTGCTTGCTGGGTCTCTCTGCTCAGGACTTTGCTGCTGTCTCTTTATCTGCCATGTCATTGCTCTTTGGAACTGCATTCCTTGTCTTCAGGGAGGAGTGAGAGCTTGCTTGTGAGGATGAGGGACACATGGTGCTGTAAATAAGTCAGCCAGAAACTTGGCCTGAACATTTCCAATGGTGTTAACTATGACTTTCTATCGACCGCTGCATGTGGGAAATTGATTCAGGTCTGCTTTTCATCTGAAAGTGACAAAACTAAGACATTTTTATTATTATTATCACTGTTTAACCAACACACAGAACTCTCTGTTTTTTGTGAACTCTCCTTTCTTAAAAGCAGAAAATGAGATTGTAGTTGTTCTTGGCTGATAAACACAAAACCTTTTTCCTATTATTTTTCATCTACAATGTAGATTTTGTCTCTTTTTTACTCTCTTTTTTTTCTTTACACTAGCTGGTGACCTGCAGAATCACCGCTCTCACAATTTGTGACAATTACGTTTACACAGCGCACACACACACTGCGACGTCAGACACATTCACACTCACTTTTCTCATCTGCATAAATAAATCATATGGCTGATGACATGTGCCATGGTGATCCATAAGTATGATCACAAGTTTATTTAATTATTTTTCAAACCAACAAAACAAATAAACAAAAACATGATGCTGATGCTATGAACACTCTACACACATGAATCAAGATCCAGGAAAACTGCTGCGCATCTGAAAGAAGAAGCTGAACTCACGGATACGCTACATACTCGAGTTATCATAGTTCTCTTCCCCTTTCTTTGATGACTTCTCAGCCAGCTCCTGATCTGATAATGTGTAGCTTGCTCATCAGCTCAGAAGAGACAGCAACGCAACCTCACACAGTGGTTGCGTGCTTTGCCCACAGTGGCAAAGACTTGCACTTTCATATTCAATTCAGCTTCTCCATCATGTAGTTTTCAGCTGTTTTATACAGGGTTCAGCATATTACTTGTATTCATAGGTGTGCTCTATATCTCAACAATGGCTCATAATAAGACAACAGTCTTTCAAACAGGTCAAGTGCCTCTATGCACGTCATTAGTTTAAATATTTACCTATTTTACTTCAGCTCAGATGTCATTGTACTGAATTTGAGCAACCTTAAGCTTAATGCAGATTACTGTTAGCAACTGGTTAAAGTAATGGTCTGGAGCACAGGCTGTGGTTGATCAGGGCAATCTAAAGAATAGAATATAAATGGCTCGCACTGTCGGGAGTGAATTCTTGCATGAATGTGTCGTCTCCCTGTGAGGCAGTCTTACTTGCTCAGGAACCCATGATAACAACAACAACCGCATCACAGACCACGTGTTCTACTCCGCATTCACTCACACAAACACACTAAAACACAACAACAACACAAAATAGGCCTATTGTCCAGCACATCTGGACCCCGCGGAACTTCTCAACACCCCACAAAGCGGCGTACCCCACAAAGTGGTCTACATTTCGCCCCACTAAGATGGCGAACCAAAAAAAAGTTCGAACTGCGCAACTCTGCAACTTAATGCTTCTGTACAACAACTTCACTGAAGCGGTTTTGTACATCGCCCCACTAAGACGGCGAATTTTAGCCCCACTAAGCGGCCACGAACATCTTCCCACGCAGCCGGCGAAGACGTACAGTTATAGAGATGTACTCCAAACTTACTCGGTGTTGCTTAGTATGTAATATCAGCCTCGGATCCCGCCGATCGTCATTCGTCGAGGAGAGAAAACAGACAGCTAATCCACCGACCCGATGACAAATTTTCACGTCTCGCTGACATCAGGGTTCTCTCCTCGGTGAATGCCGACTCCAGGGATCCGGCGTCGAAGGACCAATTAATGATATGTTCGTAGCTTGAACCCATTCGCTGGAACGTTGAAGGCAATGTAATTACACAACAAGCAAGACACGAAGTAGGCAATGTTCTTTGTTTCCGTGCATGGGAGAGAACCGGACAAACGCCGTTCCTTCGCTTGACCCCAGTTGCTCTCGTCCGCTCCCCCGTAACACTGCTCTTTTATTGTGGTTACGTGAATATGCATAGGTTCATTAACATATGACATCTTACATAGGTATACATGTGAACAAAGAATACCTTGTGTGTGTGTGTGTGTGTGTGTGTGTGGTCAAGATGTGACCCCAGGAAGACTCCCCAAAGCTGGTGCCAGGAGTCTAGCAGTCCATCTAAACAAAAGGCTCTTATGCTTAACCAGATACAGAGTAGGTGTCCTCCTATACCATAAAACAATAAGACAAGGCACGGCCTCTCCCATGCTCCCAAGATGTGGGTGTGAAAGCCAGAGTGCTCTGGAATGCACACAACGTGTGTCTGCAGACTACTAAGGATCAAACGTCTATTATTCTCAGGCACGTGCAGAGAGGGGGCGGAAGGGGCTTGAGCCCCCGCCCCTTTCCTGATGGGTGCCCAAAGTGGCCTTTTGTTGAGGCAAATATTTTTTTAATTTTTAATTTTTTTTTTTTTAAATGTCTGTGTGCGTGCAGAGTCCTGTCTGTGCCCCTCAACAATAATATTTAACTATTAATCACAGTTTTGCTAAATTAAAGGATCTGGCTTGCATCAGTCACATGTTCGCCATTAACCAATGATCGCCCTTGACAGCAGAACGCGCTGGTTACGAGCCGGGAACGAGCTCAGAAAGAGCACGCGCATTTTTTGCGGTCCGGAGCTGTAGGAGAAACACAAATTACCTCAGACACACAGATTGATGCGACAAAACCAGTAAGTAGGTGTACAGCGTACACTGTAGTGTATAGCACACAGGAGTATTAGCTTACTATGTACACGTTGGTAAGCTGTCTTGTGACAATTGACGAACTGAAACAAATGAGCGTGATGTGCGTGGAATTCCAATAAAATGGATTCATGTTTGTGGCAAAATGACAAAATGTGACAAAATGTGGAAAAGTTCGAGGGGTGGGGGCAATACTTTTGCAAACCACAGTAAGTAAGCACAACTGTTAACCGGTATGTTTGCTAACATTTGAACTCTTACTATTGAAAATTCTATCACAAAACACTAAATATAGTTCAATGCATAAGGCTGTTGCAGGACCTTAAACAGAAATGTGTCATACCTGAGCTGGTTGAATTTAACCAGTTTCATGACATAATTCCTCTTCCATCTGGGAACAGAATCTAAAGACAGGAAGTAGCCACTTTCAGCTTCCTGAATACCGAATCAGAATCAGATCAAATCAAATAGTAATAAAACTATTTTAAAAACAGACTTTTCCTTTTGATTCAATTTTATATGATGGATTATCAGACGTGTGCTCGTAGCAGTGAACCCCAGGAAGGCGGCCGGTCCAGACGGAGTACCTGGCAGGGTGCTAAGAGCATGTGCCCACCAGCTCACCCTCGTCTTCACCAGAATCTTCAACCTCTCGCTGGATCAGGCAGCTATCCCATCCTGTCTAAAATCAGCCACAATCATCCCAGTGCCGAAGAAGTCTCCCATCACCAGCCTGAATGATTACCGCCCTGTGGCCCTCATGCCGGTAATCATGAAATGCTTTGAGAGACTAGTCCTTCAGCACATCAAGGATAACCTCGCCCCAGAATTCGACCGCTACCAGTTTGCAAACCACGCAAACAGATCCAGAGAAAACGCCATCGCCACAGCCCTCCACGCTGTGCTAAGTCACCTAGAGCAGCGGCAGAGCTACGTCCGAATGCTCTTTGTGGACTACAGCTCAGCCTTTAATACAAACATCCCAGAAATCCTCCACCAAACTGGTCACTCTTGGCCTCCCTCCTCTCACATGTGCCTGGATAAAAGACTTTCTCACAAACCGGCCCCAGACTGTAAGACTCGGCCGTCATCTCTCCTCCACTCGCACACTGAGCACAGGGCTGAGTCCAGAGCCCCCTCCTGTATTCTCTCTACACCCACAACTACAGTTCAACCCACAACAACACTCTCATCATCAAGTTTGCTGATGACACCACGGTAGTCGGATTCATCTCAAAGGGAGACGAGGCAGAGTACAGAGAGGAAGTCCTGAAGCTGGCAGCATGGTGTTCAGAAAACAACCTGCACTGAACACCAAGAAAACCAAAGAGCTCATTGTTGACTTCAGGAGACACAGCACTGACTTAGCCCCCCTTTACATCAATGAGGAGTGTGTGGAGAGGGTCCACACCTTCCGGTTCCTTGGTGTCCTCATCTCTGCTGACATCTCCTGGACAGACAACATCTCAGCGGTCGTCAAGAAGGCCCAACAGCAGCTGCACTTCCTGAGGGTCCTTGGGAAGTACAAGCTGAACTCCAACCTGCTGCTGACCTTCTACCGCTCGTCCATTGAGAGCCTGCTAACCTACTGCATCACGGTATGGTACGGCAGCTGCACTAAGGCGGATAGAGTGAGGCTTCAGTGCAAAAGATCATTGGCTGCCCTCTCCCCTCCCTGATGGACATTTATTCCTCCCGCTGCCTCAGAAGAGCAGCAAACAGCATCAAGGACAGTTCCCACCCTGGTTTCAACATGTTCAGCCTGCTACAGGTGCATTAGCATAACAACCCACAGACTCAAAAACAGTTTCTTCCCTAAAGCCATAACCACCCTGAACTCACACATTCACCGATGACGCCCCCCGCCCCCCATTTTTTTCCCATTTCCTCTGTGAACCACCACTGTGCAATACCAAATTCTAAGTGCAATAACCCAACTGTATATACATAACACTATTTATTACATATTACCTTTTAAAGCTGGCTTGTATATTTGTACATTATATATATATATATATATATATGTAGAGAGAGAGAGAGATATTTTCCTCTGTTAATACTGTCCATATGTATATAGTGGTGCAGAACTGTGCCCCCCCAGCATGTTTGCACTGAGTAGGAGATGCTCTGTATCTCATTGTACAACTGTATAGTGATAATAAAGGATTCTATTCTATTCTATGCATAAAAATAGAATTGGGCTGAAATTTATATTGCTTTATTACTTATTCAGATTGTGTATCATGTTTTTTAAAAAGTAACTAACTAGTAACTAATTACTTTTGAAAATAAGTAATCAGTAAAGTAACAGGATTACTTTTTTAGAAAAATAATAAGTAATTAATTACTTTTTTTAAGTAACTTGACCAACACTGCTGTTGACTGATCTTTTATGCTGATGATATTTTCTTGTCTGGAGCCAAACTGGATTTCTCTACAGGAATTCTGTGTTAAAGGGCCAATGCACCAAACTAGCTTCGATAACAATTTATTGCTCCTGCAAGGAGAGACAGATTAGTAGTGGGCATAGGTTCAGTTGGCTTTATTAGCCCTGCAGGACAGATGGGTCTGAGACACTCAGACTCTCAGATTGTCTTAAATAAATCAACTGTGAAACTGAAGGTTTTAGATCTAATTCCTAAATCAAGAACTAAAGCTTAAAGACTAACCTCAGTGTGTCATTTAGACCAAAGTTGGTTAACTAAAATGATCTTGAACTGTAGAAGGTTAAGTGTGACCTACTTGGTTTAATTTGGTTTTGTTTCTGTGTTTTGTTAAGGTTCAAAATGTTGAGAGAGGGATCTAAAATAACACAGATCCAGCCTGGTGTACTTAGACGGCATTTTAATGAATTACACATGTGTGAGTTCAACAACCCAATCAGTATTGAACTGCTTTACCATATTCAAACAACGGTTTTATAGGGTTAAGATAGTACAGCCCCCTTTTCTGTTGCTAGGCAGATTTAAACAAAGCATACGTCACTCCAAAACCACAATGACTCTTAACATAGTCTAAAACAGAACATCTTCTTCGGGTCAACGGCAGGTGCTTCCTGTCAGCCCGCCTTCGCTGTCGCTCCATGAGCGCCTCCTTATCTCCCCGAACATCAGGTGGACTTCCTGTAACAGACTACCACGTACGCCTCGACTTTGCAGTTATAAACTCTTACCTAAATGAGTCTATCTGTGTGTGTGTGCACGTGCGGGGGCGCGTGCGTGCTGTGTACTGTGTACGTGTCATGACCTCTCCTGCACTCTGGCTCACCTCACACCTCTATCATAGTCAGACATAAGGCCTGAGCTTTTACACAGATACACTATGAGTGCCTCCTAGACTAAAGGTCACACTCGAATCATAATACTCAAACCATGAAGGAAACTTACTTAAAATGAACCTAAATGAACCTTAAAACTTACATAAAAGGATATAAGTGATAAATGATACAAACTTAAATCTTAGCTCTAAAGGATATAAGGATATAAGAATATAAGGATATAACTCCAGGCATCTGACATGTAAGCAGGTGTATTGCAATTCCTTTCAGAGCTCCTGTTCTTCTCACCTTGTATTGGCTGATCATTAACGCCCGCCAAGAGTTTCTGACCTTCACTTGACCAGGAGCCACAGCTCTTTAATAAGCTCAAATGCAATCATGTATAAAAGATTAAAATCATTTTCATCACACAGGTCTTCCTTCTCAGATCTGCCAATATGTTTGCTCGTCCTAATATAATCTAAAAGCAACCCTAAGCAAAACAATTTGAACTTTCCCCTATCAGTGATCCCTCTAAGTGTGTGTGTGTGGTTACGTGTATGTCCGAACCAAAACTATGTATGTGTACTCTACTGAATACAGTTTCCTGTCCCACTCACAGTACTTGCATTCAGAGTCTGCTTTCAGTTTCACTTCTGCAAAAGCCTGCAACTTCAAACACATGTAACTTCCTGTCCCTGCAGTCTACACAGACACATTTAAGATTATCGAAGCACTAGAAAAGCATTTAAAATTATAGATTCAACTCAACAATTTAAAATGGTTATAACTGGACCTGTAATAAAGACTGATATAATACCAATATATTTGAACATCTGAATGCATCTGGGAAAGCAACATCACTATTAACATGAAACGGTAATGATGATTATAAAAATAGCAGCAAATAATAGCAGTAAAATATTTCTATTCTCGATAGTTTGTATTTTATTAAAGATACCGGCTTTTCATTTAATGGTTTCCAGTTCTGGTCTCTTCAATGTGCTTTGCTCCACCACTCCTTCAGGATCAAAATGATATATTTGATATTAAACTTGATTCTGTTCATGATTATGACAGAGTGGTTAAACTGGTTAAAATGACTCTTTTCTCCAACTCACATCAACTGATTTTATTTTGATACTCAGATTTACTTGAAGCTGTTTCCTGAAGCAGAACCCTGAACAATTAGAAAAAGCAGATTTAAAAACACTTCATGTCATCTGTGTTTATTAAACTGACATCATGTAATTAATATTGTCACCACCAGAGGGCCACAAATCACCATTAATGAAGAGTTCAGGAAGCTGTTATTGACATCAGAGCTGTACGTATTGATCTGATTAATATGGAAGTTCATGTTTCTTTGATTGGATCAGTTTTTTAAAGCAGCTGCTTTTATAGAATGACAGAAACATGAGAGATGCTGAACGTCTTTAATATTTGATACACTGAGTACTATTGGATGTCCACTTATTCAGCCATGATGAAAACATCCCATTAAGAAAGAGAAATCAAACATTTGGATTCATTTTAATGAGCTCAGACTTGTTGAAAATACAGAGGAGCTGGTTGTGAACTGAGCTTCAGAGAAACACAACATACTGATATTCACTGTGAAGCTTTGAGTGGAAAAAGACAGAAAAACAACATGTGGATCCTGGAATAATGGGAGCGTCCATCCGTAAAAGACTAAAGAGGAAGAAGTTTACAAGGAATCATTTAGAAGAGTTTCAAACATCAACTGATTGAATCCATGAATGTGAAAACGTGTTTGTGAGTGAAAGAGACAGACATGTACAGACTGAACTATCTGTTCAACAGTCAGAGTGTTTCTCTAACAGGAGACACTCTTTACACTCAGCACAGGGACACTGAGGAACCAGAACCAAAAGTAAATCCAGGATAAAGAGTTTGAGTGAATGTGGTGCTGAAGGTGTGGAGGTGGATCAGAGTGTCAGAGGAGACTCTGTAGAAGGACAGAGTGCCAGCAGGACAGTCAACATACACTGCTGCTCTGTTAGAGACAGAGGAGGAAGAGGAGGAGGAGGAGGAGGAGGAGATGAATTTGTTTGTGTGACAGACATAAACAGGACCATCATTAGTGCACTCCAGACTCCAGGACTGATGATTCAGTCCAAACACACAGTCATTACTGTCTCCTTTCCTTCTGATGCTTCTGTAACTCACTGATATACCAACGTGTCCTCTCCACTCGACCTCCCAGTAACAGCGACCAGTCAGACCATTTCTACACAGCAGCTGTTCCCAAACATCAAATCTGTCTGGATGATCAGGATATGACTGAACCTCCTCCACACGTGTCACCTTCCTGTTGTTGTCAGACAGTTGGAGCTTTGTGTTCACTGTGTTTGTGTCGATTGTGAGTTGACAGGAATCTGATGGAGAGAACAAACACAATCCAGCTGCAGTTATTGATCCATCATCTGTTCATTGATTGACACTTTGATGATGACTCCTGACATGATGAAGATGGTTGAATGTGTGCTGCTTTGTTTTCATGAATCACATTAAAAACACACTTACACTTCCTCAGACCTCCTGGTCTCAACCATCGGACTCCAGCAGGCTCCACCCTGAAAGGAGGAGGGGGGTCAGAGCAGCACAGTCAGCATGCACACATGGACATTACATGGCTCTCATACACATACTGTTAGACACTGATAAAGAAACAGTCCAACATTTTCACCAATACACTTCAATCCATACGTGGATCAAACTACTGATGATTTGGACTGATCCTGGATATGTCAGTACACCACCGTATTGAATCAAATATGACTGATTCAAACTTTGACCTTCATTATGTTTATATTCTTCTTCTGTTTAGCTGGAAAGGACACCTCCCTGTCTTAATTTCATTCATGACCTTTACTAAAAAACAAACAAACAAACAAAAAAAACTAAACAACCCCCCCACACAAACACAATATCTGAGAATGGCATAAAGTCAATCCAACTTCTGGAATATTGGTCTACTAAATTATGTGCCATATAAGTTTTGTTTTTCTTAAAAAATAGGTTTCAACTGCATGGTGTTAATGAAATAAAAAACCTGGTTTTCGTTAATGATGGTAGCAGTGTCAAAGTAATAATAATCATACTAATTTTAGTGTTTGATATAATGCATTTAAAAAGTAAAGCAGTACTGTCATCACATAAGTTTTGTCACTGACATTAAAATAAGATAAAATAGAAAAGCCCATTATTGAGATTGTACTACTCCCTCCAAGTGTGTAGGAATAAAATATAAATAGTAGACAGCAGGCATTAATAGCAAACTGGATAAATATATAAAATATATTATATTTAAACAAACAAAAAAAAAAGTTCCCCGCTCGCCCCTGTGGGTGGTCTATCGTCCAAGCTCGGGTCCTCGGGCCTAGGAGCTTCAAGGTCCTGCACAGTATCTTAGCTGTTCCTAGGACTGCACTCTTCTGGACAGAGATCTCCGATTTTTTTCCTGGGATCACCTGGAGCCACTCGCCTAACTTGGGAGTCACTGCACCGATTAGGGTAGTAATGTAACTACAATACAAAGCTTAAACTTAGTTTCATAATAATTCAATCTGAGACTTTGGTTCATTATAAGGTTGTAAATTTTTAAGTTGTGTAATAAATAAATATACATTTTAAATTTGATATTTTAATTAAATAACAGATACAATGCTATCTACAATGATGGCAATATACTTGTTTGTTGTTCAGCAGAACAGACTCATACTTACATACACTGTTTCTATTAAGTGTTGTACTAGAAATCGCTTAAGTTCAATGAGATAAAATAAAATGTGAATTAGTTGCATTTAATTTGTGTGTAAGCAAAGCAAAAAAAAACAAACAAACGTGAACGCAAACGTGAACAAACTTGAAATTTTTATCAGTGAGAAAACGATTAGTATTGTAACACCAAAAAAATCAAATTATTGTTGGTACTGTGTATTTGCCATGAATACGCTGTCTTACCATAGATATCATTAGGTTTGAGTTTGTTTTGTATTTTTGGTTCCTTATATTGTTTGAAATATCTTAAGTTCTTCTGTTGCCACTATTATCTAGGATTTAGTTTAGTTTCATTCTACTTTTACTTCTTCTATAACTGATTTATAAGTCTTTTTTTGTCTTTAGTGTCAATATATTTGACAATATAATGTATTACTTGTCTGTGTGCTTCATGTTGTCAAGTTTGTGTGCAATGTCGAAGTCTCTCATCATTTCCTGTGTTATTTTGAAAGTCTGGTGTTTCCATTTTTTAGTTTGCTTAGTTTTACTCTTCTCCTGTGGTGTCATTATGTTCATTTGTGTCAGCTGTTTCCTCATGTGTTTCTACTTCCCCTGATCACCTCCTGTGTATATTTAGTCTGTGCATTTTTATTGATTACTTGTCAGGTCGTCTATTGTTTCACACCATGTTTCCAGGTCTCTTGTAATCATGTCCAGGTTTCTACATTTTTATTTTAGTTACCAGTTGCAGGTACCAGCAGGTTAATGTTTTGTTTTGCATCCGTTTGCCTTGCCCTTTGTTTGTACGTTTTTATCATCCTAGATTTTCTATGGGGTTGAGATCTGGAGCCTGGCTAGGCCACTCCAGGACCTTGAAATGCTTCTGACAAAACCACTCCTTTGTTACCCTGGGCAGTGTGTTTGGGATCATTGTCATGCTGAAAGTGTCACAATACATGGCCACATTTCTTCTTTACTTTACAGGGATCAGTCGTCCTGGTCCCTTTGCACAAAAACAAAGCATGATGTTTCCACCTCCATGCTTCAAAGTAGGTATGGTGTTCTTTGGATACAAATAGGGCTGCCACGATTAGTCAACTAGTCACGATTACCTCGACTATCAAAATCGTTGAAGCCTAATTTAGTAGTCGACGCGTCGTAAGGTCCTGAGAGGCGCAGGAATAACAGTAGGATTTAAGAGTGTAATAATGGACTGAAACAGAAGATGGCGGCAATGCATCTACAAGGATGACAGCTGCCGTTAAATGCCAAAGACTAAGAAGAAGCAGTCTCTGTTATCATGGCTACTCGGCAATGGAACTCGAAAGTCTGGATTTTGACAAAACAAAAGAAAAGAAGGTCCAATGCAAAATCTGCAAAATGGAACTTGCCTTTCATGGCAGTACGACGGCGATGCACGAGCATCTAAAAAGGAAGCCCGTCGTGGCTTCTGACGACGAAGTGGTACAGTCGTCTCAGTAAGCTAATTGGCTAGTTAGCTGCTAACATTAGTGTAAACAGTGAGCTACTTATGACTTATTATTATTATGCTGTCAGCATTAATCTTGTTAAGACAAAGTTAACGCCATAACTGCGTTAACGCGCAAATCCCCGTTAGCGTGTTTGCGCGGATCGTCTCATACGAGGGCTGCACGGTGCTAACCGCACTAACGCGTTGACACCGTGCAGCCCTGTCATATTAACAAGATTAACGCGGACAGCACTACTTATTATTACTTATATTGTTTATATAGCTGTAAGCATTACGTTACAGGACTGCTAAAAAAAATATGTTTGTCTTCAGTGGACGACTTTGTTACCAAGCCAACAACATGTACACCTCGGCAAGAAGATGTTCTGACTGAATCAATCTTGAACATGTTGACAGACATGAGACCCCTGTCTATGGCTGATGATCAAGCAGATGATCAAGAGATGATCAAGCAGTTCAACTGAGATTACCATGATAATTACCTACCAGGCCAATCCCACTTTACCAAATTGATGGAAAAGAAATATGATGCAACCTTTGAGAAGGTTGGTCTCGCCTTCTCTCAAATCCCTCACGCCACAAAGACAAAATAGCAAATTGTATTACAATTTAATACATTTCATGAAGAAATAATATAGCAAGCAATAAATTAATCTTGGTTAAAACATGTAATGCAAAGTTGTTGTTTTTTACTGATATGTTAAATGTTTGTTTAACATACTTAACTGTATGTGATGTAACTGAATCATTCAATCGGTAAATTTAAATCTTGATGCATAAACTGACAAGCATTATTAATAATGAAAAAATGTACTGTAATATATTTCCCTAATGCTTACTATTGTTCGAAATCATCTCATATCTTTAGGTAAAGCAGACCCTTGGCAGTGTCAAAAGTTTTTTTTATCCTGACTGCTGATGTCTGGACCAGTCGTGCAACAGAGGCCACAAAATCAATGCTTTTTTGCAATAAACTAGATATTTCTCTCATTTTGGTTAAGATGATTTATTCATATCCTTAGCTAGTTTGCTCGGCATATGCTGCAAAAGCTGGATCCTCCCTCTGAAAGGCACAAGTTGTTCATCCACTGTAACACAATCACTGGGGATGAAATCGTCATGAAATCCCTCTTACTTTTGCCGTTTTCCTTCCACCGCGATAAAAATCGCACTTCCTCCAGACCTCTCTCTCTCCCAGTGTACTTTAAGAACAGCTTCGCATCTCAAATTTCTGTTCTCTGCATTATTTATTTGTGTATTACGCACAAGTAATGTACAGCACTGCCAGCTGCTGTCCCCCCCCCCCCAAAAAAAATAACCTCCAACCAGAAAGCCTAATTTCTGCTGTTTTATAATGAAGAAATTAAAACTTTTTTAAATGATGCCAAATTGCAAAACTTAGCTGTGTGTCTAATAAAACCTCTTTAACTTATGCTACGATACTGTGCTCCTCGACTGTGCAAAATAGGGAGAGAGAAAAATATTATATACAGTAAGCAAATTGATATATACAAAGAGGATATTATGTGAAATAAGTGAGTGAATTGTATACATTATGTTAAACAGAACAAAACAATCTGGAAATTTACAGTTCAAAATTTGGGAATGTACATTGTGTGAGTGGGGTGTTAAAGTGACTTGTGTTGCAATCAAGTCAGAAGAATCAGGCATGATATGGGAATATGTGAGTCCTGTCTCAGTTGGTTATGGAGCTTTTAACACACGGATGACCTCAGGGTAGAAGCTCCTGTTGAGCCTCTCTGTTCTTGTCCGGATGGTGCCAAACCTTCTGCCTGATTGCAGAAGCTGGCATAGTTTATTGCTGGGATGTAACGGGTCCTTCAGTATCTGAGCTGCTCTGGTCCAGCTTCTCTTGGTGTAAATGTCCTGTAGGGAGGGGAGAGCAGTCTTGCAGCAGCATTCTGCTATAGGGATCACTCTCTGAAGAGCATTTTTATCCTTGACACAGCTGTTCCCATACCAGGACGTGATGTTCTGTGTGAGGATGCTCTCCACAGCGCCTGTATAGAATCCCTGGAGAGACCCTGAACTTCCTCAGTTGCTGTAGGTGGTACAGGGGCTGTCTAGCCTTTTTGGACTGGACCTGAATATGAGCAGATTATGTCAGATCTGAGGAGATCTGGACACCGAGGTACTTGAAGGACTGTACCCTCTCCACTGGAGCTCTGTTGATGATAATGGGCTTGTAGTCTCTGTGCTTACTCCTTCTGAAGTCCACTAACAGCTCCTTGGTCCTGCTGACGTCGAGCTGGAGGTGGTTATCCTGGCACCAAGATGCCAGATTCTTCACTTCATCCATGTAGGCCGCCTCATCGTTGTTGGAGAGGGCACCCAACACCACTGTGTCGTCACTTCACAATGGTATTGGAGCCATGGGTGGCCACACAGTCTGAAGTGTAGAAAGAGTAAAGCAGTGGCCAGAGTACACACCCCTGTGGCCCTCCCATGATGATGGTGATGCTGTTCGAGATGCACCTACCCACCCTCACCACCTGAGTTATGCCAGTGAGAAAGTCCAACACCCATGCACACAGACAGCTGTTGAGTCTTAGATCCCTCAACTTTGCAAACAGTCTGCTGGGCACTATTGTGTTAAACGATGAACTGTAATCAACAAACAGCAGTCTCACATAGTTACCCTGTTTCTTGTCCACGTGGCTAAGGGTGGTGTGCAGGACATGGGCGATGGCATCCTCTGGATCTGTTGGGTCGGTAGGCGAACTGGAGCGGATCTGTGGTGTTTGGGATGGAGAAGGAGATGATGTTCTTCAGCAGCCTTTTGAAAACCTTCATAACCACCAAAGTCAGTGCAACTGGCCGGTTGTCATTCAGGCATAAGGGCTTGTTGTTCTTGGGCACAGGGATGATGGCGGATCTCTTTAAGCATGTGGGGACCACAGACTTCGCCAGGGACTGGTTGAAAATGGAAGTGAAAACACCTGGTAGCTGGTCAGCACAGCACCGCAGCAGACAGCCAGTGATGCCATCTGGTCCTGCTGCTTTCCTTGTGCTCACTCTCCTTAGCGCCGCTCGGACATTGTGCTCTGCGATCCTGACCACCCATTCCCTCTCTGATGACGTCACTGTCCTCAGTTGTCAGGCGGTGGTTAGCATTAGCTGCCTGACTAACCCCAAAGCGGGCATAGAAATCGTTCAGCTTGTTGGTGAAAGCAGAGTTGGCGTTGCTCGTCACAGTGCCCCTGGCTTTATAGTCCATGCCACACGCTCCGTGCGTCCCCCTGGCTGAACCGAGAGTGTACGTGCTCCCGATACCGGCGTTTGGCATCCCTCACCGTGTGCCGCACGCCGTATGAAGCAGCACTGTATGCACGCATGTCGCCAGAGGCGAGACCGGCATTGTAGGTGGTGGTTCTGGTGGTCACTGCAGCGCGGATGTCCCCCCGTGGCTTCTGGTTTGGGAATCTCATGACTCTCACAGTTGGGATGATCTCCTCCGCTAGCATGCTACATCCGTAAACTTGTTGATGTCGACTGCGTATGCTCTGAACATGTCCCAGTCTACGTCATTGAGCATGTCCTGTAGCATAGCTTCTGATTGGGCAGACTGACTGGGCAGACCAGCGTTTCACCTCCCTCGTGGTTACTTCATCCCTCCATATGTTTTGTTATTACTGAGGAATGAGGAAGATGGCATTGTGATCAGACTTCCCAAAAGACGGGTGTGAAACAGCCTTGTAGCCCTGCTTGTATGGCGTGTAGCAATGGTCCAAGATTCTATCTCCCCTTGTTGGACACGTGACATGTTGATAAAAGTTGGGCATGACTTGTTCGAGGTTTGCTTTATTAAAGTTTATTAAACAATCAGGGCCTTGTGAATCGGAATCGAATGGATTATAGAAATCAGTGACGATACCCAGCAATAGTGAGCAGCTTAGGCCCGAAAGAAGTGGATGTAGCTGTGGGTAATGAGAAAAGAACAATTGATAACTTTTTCTTTAAGTTAATGCCTGATCCATCTGAAATTCATAGCTCTTGCTCTGACACGTACTCATCAACCTCTGAACGCTGAAAAAGCACAGTGTATCCAGAAAACACATTATATGTCATGATAAATGCACTGCCTTTCAGCGGAGGGAGTGGTAAACGGAGGTAAAAAGGTCGTCAGAGGAAGCCAAGATGATGATTAAGTTTAACATTGTCTACAATATTGCCAAAGTGCCAAAGCACTTTAAGCACAAGCACCTTTTCAGTAACATATCTTCCTTGTAGAACCGTGCTCCAAATAGAGAACATTGTGTTGACAAGATTGTTACTTAATAAGTTACAAATCAATATTGTTTGTATGGACAGCAATTTAAAAAAAAAAAAAAAAAAAAAAGGAACATGTTAAGCGATGTGGTTGAAAGATTTGGGTGCAGCTAACTTTTGTGCTAGTGCACCTAAGAAATAAGTTAGGTGTGCAAGTGCAACCGTGGCAAAAAGTTAGTCTAGAGCCCTGGAAAGTCTGAGTTTCTAAGAATTACAGGTTCATAGAAAATTTCATACGAACTGCTTGGGGTTATTTATTTTTGACCTCACGTGTGCATCTAAGGGTTAAATGCAGAGGTGTATAAACACACAAAGAGTGAAAAGAGGTGAAAGAAGGAGAAACACGTAGTGCAATAAATAGACAGGTTCCTGTCTGTGATTGTTCATGTCTCATCTGCATGAAACAAACAGGAAGTGAGTGAAGGACACAGGAAATGTTTCCAGCTCTTCCTCCTCTATCAGACATTCTCTCCATACCTGAGAGTCTCCAGTCTCCAGCGTGGATCCTTCAGTCCAGCCGACAGCAGCTTCATTCCTGAGTGTCCTGGATGATTGTAGCTCAGGTCCAGCTCTCTCAGATGGGAGGGGTTGGAGCTCAGAGCTGAGGCCAGAGATGTACAGCCTTCCTCTGTGATCAGACAGCCTGACAGACTGCAGACACACAAAGAAGTAAAGGAGTAACCAATATATATGCTTGGATTCCTTCATAAACTGATACAGAGGTAATTGGTTATGGTTAATGGCTATGTATCGTAAATAGATAAACTCGACTAAATTCTGCAGCAGACAGTAGAGCACTTTATCTTTTTGAACTTCACCTAAATATGAATGAAAGGTCAATTTAGAATTCAATAATGTTTTTGTTTGACGAATATTATAATCCAGATTACGAATATAAATTAATGGAAAAAAAACTTTAATTAAAGTTTAATTAATTTAATTAATCTTCACCTGATAGTTTCCAGGGTACAGTTTGGACTCTTCAATCCAGCAGACAACAGCTTTACTCCCGAGTCTCGCAGGTCATTGTTACTCAGGTCCAGTTCTCCCAGACTAAAAGACTTAGAGATGAGAACTGAGTGCAGAGCTTCACAGCTTCTCTCTGAGAGGTTACAGCCAGGCAGTCTGAAAATCAATCACATTTTTGATCAAATTAAAAAAAAACTTATTTTCAACGTACCACAGGAAAAACAAATAATTCCATGTCCACTTCATAAATATAGAATATGAATTATAATTCAAGCATGGAAAAAAAGAAAAAGAACTTGCTTTGAAACAGCACAGATACGCCTCTGTATCTGTTAACAAGTGGGGAGCTAGTACTTTTAGTCTTTATAGATCAACACCCACTGACACAGGTATTCATACTTTTCAAAATACAATATGTGGGATTGTTGTTGCTAGAAACAGTTCAAAATAATCCTTAATAATCACATACTGAACCCGGATGGAGCCACCATTCATGCTCTGTTGGAAATGAGCTGCTTTAGCTCCTTCAAAGATTTTTTTATTATTTTCTCTTTATTTATATTAGTTTTTGAAGAGTTAAAGAAAAGCTGACTCTACTTTGATAAGGGTTATATACACAAATGTTTTATAAATGCTAAGAATTCCAGCTGCTATAAACCACACGTGCATGAATATTTCAACAATAAAAGCCTGCATAGATGCATACATACAGAGCTTTGTTGGAGGTTTTGACCACTGGCAGCAGCCTCAGAAGAGCCTCCTCTGAAGCAGAGTATTTCTTCAGATCAAACACATCCAGATCTTTTTCTGATGACAGTAAGATGAAGACCAGAGCTGACCACTGAGCAGGAGACAGTTTACCTGTGGAGAGACTTCCTGATTTCAGGGACTGTTGGATCTCCTCAACAAGAGAATGATCATTCAGTTCATTCAGACAGTGGAAGAGATTGATGCTTTTCTCTGCAGACAGATTCTCACTGAGCTTCTCCTTTATGTACTGGACTGTTTTCTTATTGGTCTGTAAGCTACTTCCTGTCTGTGTCAGCAGGCCTTGTAGGAGAGTCTGATTGGTCTGCAGTGAAAGACCCAAGAGGAAGCGGAGGAACAAGTCCAGGTGTCCATTTGGACTCTGTAAGGCCTTGATCACAGCACTCTCGTAGAAAAGTCTCCCTGCAGATTCTTTTGTTTCAGACATCTGGGATGTAATTACTTGTTCTTCCAGCAGATTGAGTCCAGAGTTGACGAAGGTCAGATGGACATGAAGAGCAGCCAGAAACTCCTGAACACTCAGATGGATGAAGCAGAACACCTTGTCCTGGTACAGTCCTCTCTCCTCTTTAAAGATCTGTGTGAACACTCCTGAGTACACTGAGGCTGCTCTGATATCGATGCCACACTCTGTCAGGTCTGATTCATAGAAGATCAGGTTTCCTTTCTGCAGCTGATCAAAAGCCAGTTTTCCCAGACACTCCATCATCTTCCTGCTCTCTGGACTCCAGTGTGGATCTGTCTCAGCTCCTCCATCATACTTGACCTTCTTCACTTTGGCCTGAACCACCAGGAAGTGGATGTACATCTCAGTCAGGGTCTTGGGCAGCTGTCCTCCCTCTCTGGTTTTCATCACATCCTCCAGAACTGTAGCAGTGATCCAGCAGAAGACTGGGATGTGGCACATGATGTGGAGGCTTCGTGATGTCTTGATGTGGGAGATGATCCTGCTGATCTGCTTCTTATCTGTGAATCTCTTCCTGAAGTACTCCTCCTTCTGTGGGTCAGTGAACCCTCTGACCTCTGTCACCCTGCCAACACAGTCAGGAGGGATCTGATTGGCTGCTGCAGGTCGTGTGGTTATCCAGAGGCGAGCAGAGGGAAGCAGTTTCCCCCTGATGAGGTTTATCAGCAGCACATCCACTGAGGTGGACTTTCTAGGGTCAGTTAGGATTGTAGTTTTGTGGAAGTCCAGAGGAAGTCGACACTCATCCAGACCATCAAAGATGAACACAACCTGGAAGTCTTCAAAGCTGCAGATTCCTGCTTCTTTGGTTTCAGTAAAGAAGTGATGAACAAGTTCCACCAAGCTGAACTTTTCCTCTTTCAGCACATTCAGCTCTCTGAAAGTGAATGGAAATATGAACTGGATGTCCTGGTTGGCTTTGTCTTCAGCCCAGTCCAGGGAGTATTTCTGTGTTAAGACTGTTTTCCCAATGCCAGCCACTCCCTTTGTCAGCATTGTTCTGATTGGTTCATCTCTTCCAGGGGAGGTTTTAAAGATGTCCTCTTGTCTCATTATTGCTTCTAGACTGTCTAGTTTCCTGGATGCTGTTTCAATCTGTCTGACCTCATGTTCATCATTGACCTCTGCAGTCCCTCCCTCTGTGATGTAGAGCTCTGTGTAGATCTGATTCAGAAGGGTTGGGTTTCCTGCTTTAGCGATGCCCTCAAACACACACTGGAACTTCTTCTTTAGAGCAGATTTAAATTCATGCTGATGCCACTTGAAGTTCCTAGTGCAGGTTCCTGAGTGACCCACCCACCCGCACGCACGCACGCACGCACGCACGCACGCACGCACGCACACACACAGAGAGAGAGAGAGAGAGAGAGGGAGGGAGAGAAAGACAAAATGAAGGATTTATCATTTGCACATAATTTGCATGTATTTTTGTTTATTTCTTGGGATATTATTGAACGTTTTAGCTGCGTAAATATTTAGAGAATAATTCTCACTTCTCAGCAAATGCTCAGCGAACTTATTCTGCTTCATTCTCTTCAGAAAGTCCACTGTGATCATCACAAATGCTTCTCTGCTGCTCTTACTCTGTTCTTCATCCACACTCTGTAATACATTGTCATCCCCACATTGACTCTGTAAACATTGTAGGTCAGCTGGACTCATATCTGTCTGGATCTTCTTCAGCTCGTTCTTCACAAAAGTGATGATTTTTTCTTCCAGTATCTGGAACAAGATATGTTTATGAATGACCCAAAAACTTTTCTCACACAGGACAGAAAATAAGAACCTAGAATGAGGTATGTTTCTGGAAATCCGTTTAATTAGGTACAATATACACAATCCCTCAATCTCTAAAAGAAGTGGGAAAAGGTAAAATCCACATTTTTTCAGAATATTTTCCACATATCTATCCCTTTCTGTTGTTAAATCTAAATGTTGTCACTAAAAGTTATCACTCATGTTGTTCATAAGAATATGTCACACACACACACACACACACACACACACACCTGTAAGGATGCTGTACTTGCAGCTAATCTGGATATTATGGAACATTTATCAGATCTGGTGAAGTGAAAAGTAGAGCTCTTTTCTCTACTATAATAGTGTCTTTTAGCCACCTCAGTGCTACTGCACTGTGCTGTGTATTACTTTAATTCCCCTTTTCAGTACTATAAGTTTTATGATCCCTCAGCAGCTGACTCTAGGTAATCCATATAGTACATTGTATTATGCTCGCCATACCAATACCAATTAGATTTTTAAGTCTTAATATAAAATGGGTAATAGTACAGTTGTTTGGGTTTCCACCGGCATGGAAGTACTAGAAATAGAGAGAGCATAGTCTAACACACATGTGTCAAACTCAAGGCCCGCGGGCCACATCTGACCCGGCGGACATTTATATCTGGCCCACGAGATCATTTTATATAGATTTATTATTATTGTTATGCATGGCCCGGCGATATGAGGCGCTAATAACACACAAACTACAGATCCCATAATGCAGCGCTGCAGCCTCGTGGCCGACCGCTAGGCTAGCTGGGAACATTCCCGCATCAATCAAGTCAAACTTCTGTTATTGCGAAGCTAGCCCCTCACAATGGGGCTAGAGAAAAGAGAAAAGTTGATTCTGAAAACAGAGCCTTTCAGCACCAGTGGGAGGCTGAATATATGTTTACAAACATTGCCGTGTGTGTAAAGCCGTGTCTTATTTGTGGAGCTAATGTGGCTGTAATTAAGGAATTTAATTTAAGACGGTACTACGAGACAAAACATCAGGATAAGCTGAAAAACCTAAATGCAGAAACTACAGAAAGTAGAAGAGCTAAAGAAGAATCTGACATTTCACCAGACTTCTTTTTCACCAGAGCAAAATCACAAAGTGAAGCTGTTGTGAAAGCAAGTTTTATTGTAGCAGAGGAGATAGCCAAATCAGCCCGGCCATTTACCGAGGGAGAGTTTCGAAGAGCTGCATGATGAAGGTGTGTGACGTCTTGTGTCCAGACAAAACGCAGATTTTGGCAAATGTGAGCCTGAGCAGAACGTATGTCAAAGTGTAACCAACATGAAACTGCCCTGGGACAAACTTGTTGGACTTACAAGATATGGAGCGTCGGTGTTCTGTGGTGAAAAAAGTGGAGTAGTTGGCAGGTTGCGACTCAAGATGCAGAAGAACTGTACCGGTGAGTTAACAGCATATCACTGCGTCACACACCAGGAAACGCTGTGTGGTAAAGTCCTAAAAATGGAGCATGTAGTGATCACCGTGACGCAAACCGTAAATTTTATCCAAACTAAAGGTTTACATCACCCTCAATTTCAGTCTTTTATGTAGGAAATAGATTCAGAGTTTGCCAACATTCCATATCATACAGAGGTCTGTTGACTGAGTTGGGGAAAAGTTCTCAATAGAGTTTTTGAGCTCAGCAAGGAAATCTGTCAGTTCATGGACACGGCATGTATGATGTGGTGAAGGCATTTCAAGTGAAGCTGTCACAAATGCACCAGTGCAACCTGCCTCACTTTCCCTGTTGCCAAGTAATGTTGAACCAAGTCAGTGCAACAGTGTTCCCAAATGCGCACTTTGCTGATAAACTGAGCGCACTCAGTTTGTGCAGCGCTTTGGTGACTTTGAAGCACAAAATGAGAATTTCGAGCTGCTTCACAACCCACTTACAGTTGACGTGGAAACTGCACCTGTGCAGATTCAGATGGAGCTGCATTCTAATGGGACACTCAAGGGAAAGAACGCCACTGAATGGCCTTCAGAGTTTATTAGTTCCATTCCTGAAGCAATGCCCCATCTCCGACTACATGCGGCTCGAACCTTGTGTTCGTTTTCATTTATTTTGTCTGGGGTTTTTGGCAGCATGTTGCATAATTTTGACAGGATGTATTTTTATGGAGAGCAAAATATTTAAAGT